>NC_140819.1:2242500-2252500 GCF_050613455.1 Vespa mandarinia
CTTCATAAATGCAACGTGATTTTTATGTAATGCAGCACAGGTGTACATTGTCAATATTTTAGTTTTTTTTTTTCCTTTTCTTTTTTATTTTTATTTTTCCTTTTTCTTTTTTTTTTTTTTTTTTTTTTATTTATAAGAACATAGGTACCTCGTACGTATAGATTCACAATCGCAAGTAACAATTTATTTAACGATGTCAATTACGTGCTTTCGTACGATATCGATTCATAACAATGATTAATAAATAATTAGTAAAGATTTAAAACGATGAAAATTGTATATTCAAGAAATTACGTTTAATTCAAAGAAATTCGTGAGAGAACTCACGTAGCGAATGTTATCATTGATGAGTTGCTTATAAAATAGAATAGTGAAAATAGAAAAGAATTGAAAAGTTATAAGAGGCACGTTCCCTTTAGAAATTCAAAGTCCGAAGATATTCTTTTTCCGTTGATTTCGCAAAATAAATGTTCGTTTCTTGGAAGTGCGAGAGATAAATTCTATTGTCGCGAGCGCGCAAACATCGCGTATATGTACGCGAAAACTCCCACACGTTCGTCACACGTCACTTAATGCCAGTCTTCTTTTCTACTTCACGATAATGCTTTATTTCTCTCTCTTTCTCTCTCTCTCTCTCTCTCTCTCTCTCTCTCTCTCTTTTTCTTTTATCTTTTATCTTCTCTTTTCATTTATTTCTTTTTTTCTCCTTTTTTTTTTTTTTCTTTTATTAGATATTATTTATAACATTAGTAAGATTAAGTAGAATTTAAATGGTAATTGTCGACGATGATCGGATAATGAGATATCGAAAAATATTCAGTTAAATGTAAAAATATCTTTTGAAGTTGCTGTCATTAAAAAATAATTACTTGAAAGATACTTTTTTTTTCTTCTTTATTTGAAATGTTACTGAATTTTTTTTTATAGAAAACTATATTGACGTTTTATAGAAAATTATCTCTCTCATTAATTAACGATCACGAGTTTAAAAAATATTTCCGTTTTGGACTGTTCGATGCATCCTAAAAAAAGTCAGTTACTTTTATTCGTCAAATATTCTGGTACGTACTCGTTTGTGTCATTAGCAGTATATTCGATAAGCTCGGATTCTAGTTTTTTTCGTATTTAATTCGAATTCGTAACGAAAACTACATTTTCCACATACCCCGCTTTTGAAATCGCCCTTTTTTTTTTGTTTCTTTTTTTCCACTTCGTTTTTCATCCCGTATTGGCAGACCCGAGTTTCCAAAGCCTTCTGTTAAATCCACTTTCGGGAAAGATTTGCATTTAAAATATGCAAACTAATTGAAATTATTTCAATTGATTTCGATTTATCGTATCGACGATTCATCATTTTTATCATTTCGTCTTCTCATTCATCTTTCTCTTGTTTTCTATGTCAAAAGAAAAGTAAAAAAAAAAAAAAAAAAAAAAAGACATGAAAAAAGTTACCACGAGAATACGTGATGTATTCTTCCTGATAAAAGTCGAAGAAGACGAGCTGATCCGAGATCGAAGATAAATCGGTATTCGATTACTACGATCTGCATGTCGCCGAGTAAGCGGATTGGAAAAGTCGACTTTTGGTATTTCCAATAACTCGCGCGTTGATATAGGTTTGGAGGTTTTATTTTCTAATCCGGAAGCGATGGTACTTACGTACACCGGCAGTCAATAATAGCATACCACTCGATTTCACTCTTCGATAGGAGAAGCTTTTCTTTCTATCAATTTTATCCTATCGTATAAGGAACAAAAAATGTATCTATATATAATATAAATATATATATATATAAATATATATATGATTTTGTATCAGAAATGTTCATAGCTATTTGAAATGTGACAATAAATCGAGTAGGTAATATTTCTCTCTTCAAAACTGGTGACAAGCCAACGAGTTCTCAATTCACGTAAATATTGCTTTTTTATTACGCGTGATCGTTACCAGGATAACGAATTGAGATCCATATTTTTCCGAGCAATCGAAAGAATTGCTTACTCATTCGTTCGTGAGCCTATGGATATATATATATATATATATATATATATATATATATATATAAAGTTACGATAATAATCATATTTCTTTTTATACGACTAAAATAATATGGGAAAGATAAGTGAACCCTCTTCTAGTAATGTGAAATTGATTGGTATATTGATATTATTGATTATAGGAATTATTTATGTTAATGTTATTGTATCATGAGTATATAAAACAATTTATTCGAAATATTTAAAAATTTCATGTTCAGTTTTTCAATTGAGTTTTCGAAAGAATTGTATGTATGTGTATGAACATAGGTTAAAAAGTGAATAATTTATTTAGTATATTACATTTTTCATCGATGGTAGAATAGTAATGTTATGGGAGTTTGGATTTATGAGAGAACTCTCGATGCGTTACTTTATCCAAGAAATTCTAGTATCACCGGTATTGTAAGAAAACTCGCATTCTTACGGATATTGCGTATTGCGACTGGGTTCGACCGCATAAATACGAGAGTCGAATCAAATCCCACTGTATTTTCTCCCTTTTGGTAAATATTGAGACAGACCTATTCGTTTCGTTCGTGAAATTTTTGAACGAATGGGAACGATCGCTTGGACGACTGTCCAACGAATAAAAAAAAGAAAAAAAAAAGAAAAGAAAAAAAAATAGAAAAAAGAAAACAAAGGAAAAAGAAAAAGAGAACGTAAACGATTGAAAAGTCGATGACATAGATTTGGTCTCTTTTTATTTTTTTTTATTTTTTTATTTTTTTTTTTTTAATTTATCTCTATCTCTCTCTTTCTCTTTCTTGTTAATTCATACCGATCCTCTTTTATCCCCTAAATAAATATATATTCCTTTGAAAGGATTCGAATTAGAAAAGAAAAACTTTTACGAGTCTTATTCACATGTGTACGTGTTCATGCATACGTGTATATTCCCAGTCGATCGATATTCGAGATTGTTCGCTCTCGGAAAAAAGCATTGGAAAATATTTTTTTCCTTCTGACGTAACCATAATGCGTGAAAATGTTCTCATGAACTCATTATTAACGTACGTACATACGTCAGGTAAATCCTGACGTATGCTTTTAATGCGTACCAATTAAATATTTATCTGCAAAATTTCCTATTTATATATATATATATATATATATATCTATATTATTATTATTATTATTATTATTATTATTATTATTATTATTATTATTATTATCATTATTATTATAATATATATATACACATAGTTTATTATATTTTTATCGCATTTCTATTTTTACAAAACCTGTTAGAAAACTAGAGAGAGAAATGTTATATCATCGATCGGGACAAAATCTTACGGAAATAAATCGGTACTTACTCGATATAGAATTCAACCAACGTTTGTAGTAATTCCAACGATTCTTTTCATTACGAAATCGATTAATCAAGAATCAAAGGAACGCAATCGACGAAAGTCGGTTGATTTTTAAGGGCGGAAGAATGAAGCTGAGAGTACATTGGTTGATAGCCGAGCGAGAAATTTCTTGAAATCGAAATTACATTGTTAAGCCGGCCGAGAGACTTTGAAACGTAACTATGGGTCGTTGCATCGTTGACCCTTATCCACTACTCTGCACTTGTGCACGATCTCACGAAACGGACCGAGCTTTCTCCGACACCAGTCGAAGAGCCGTAATTTAACCTCACTGATTTTTCTCTTGTTTCTCTCTCTCTCTCTTTCTCTCTCTCTCTCTCTCTCTCTCTCTTTTGTTTTTCTCTTTTTCTCTTCTTCTTTCTTCCACACAATTTCTTTTTTACGAATACCCTCTTTATAATACTCCTCGTTCATTATTACAAAGACATTAACTTTTTATCGAAAATGAATCGTTCGAATTGATCAAATTTAGTTAAATTTAGATTCTATCTTCGTTAAAATTCTTCGTCGATAAGCAATCTTATACTTTTTTCTCTTTCTCTCTCTCACACTTTTCTTTCCTTTTTTTTTTTTTTTTTTTTTTTATTAATGAGTAAATGCCCTTTGCCGAGGTACGATGGACAATTATACTACCTTTATTCTACGTTATCGTAGAATGTTGGTTTTAATTCACCCGTTAACGTTCAGTCTTCGTTAAACTTCGCTAACGTTCAGTGCGAATAAATTAAAGTCGAGAAGATTGATAAAATTCGTTCGAACTCGGTCGTCATTCTTTGTTCGAAGTTTTTTCGAGGATGTTCCTGGTATCAAACGAAATAACAATTACTTTCGTTTTAAACGAGACTACCTTGAAAACAATCAAAATTTGACGTCTCGCATTTGTTACGTCGTCATTTCGATAAAACATTTTTAAAGAGACATTGTTTCTACACGTGCAAGTACGTTCGTCATATGTTTACATACTAGCAAATATCAATTTGCATATTAATCGACTAATAATTATTTTCTTGCAGAAGTATAAGATACGTAAATTTGCAAGATAAACGATATAGATATTTTCTTTATAACGAATATGGTATATGCAAAATATTATTACACGTATGTTCGATCAACGAATTTGTTTTTCTTTTTTTCCCCATTATTGTTCGCTTATTAACCAGGATCATTAAATATATTTCATGCAAATTATTATCACGAAAAGCGATCCTTTGACGGAAATAGAATTTGTCAATATTGCTTGAAGTATCGTATTCATCATCTCATATTTTATTTTAACTCGATAATTAATAAAACAAAAGGAGTGATATAGTTAGCATTATGATGGACACGTAGAAAAGAAAGTTGATCGAATTTTGAGAATTGTATTTAGAAGAAAAAAAATTTGTGTAAACGATATTTAAGTCGCCCGACAACTATAAAGTGTGGCATGAGATATAAGTATTTTTAAAATTTATCTCGAAGAAAAGAAAAGAAGAGAAGAGAAGAGAAGAGAAGAGAAGAGAAGAGAAGAGAAGAGAAGAGAAGAGAAGAGAAGAGAAAAGAAGAGAAGAGAAGAGAAAAAAGATAAGGTCGAGGAATCCTTTTCTTTCCAACATTATACAGTTCGAAGGAGGGTGCTTTGGAAACTTTTCTTGAGCAAAGAAAACCCTTCTCGGAAGAGAGTTACATACACATAGAAAGATAAAAAAAGATGGTGAAGGGACAGAGAGACAGAGAGAGAAAGAGAAAAGGATAGTGAAACACGTAGCTTCGTTTAATCCGTTCTGTCGTGGCGAGAAAATGACGAAGACGACAACGATGACGACAACGATAGGAAAGACTAAGTAAGAAGGAGTAGAAAAAGAAACAGGCAAAAATAGAAGAATAACGTGTGACATGGAACAAAGAGAAAAAGATGGAGAGTGACAGAGGGTGTTCTTTTTCAATGGAAACTCAACGAAGCGATATCATTTTGAAGACAAAAGAAAAAGAAAAAGAAAAAGAAAAAAAGAAAGAAAAAGAGAGAGAGAGAAAGCAAAAAAAGAAAAATATAACGATAAGAAAAATTTTTAGGGAAAAATTCATGTACTTATGTATAATATATATATATATATATATATATATACGGTATATACTATTGAACTAGTCAAGAAGGGACGATTTTAAAATCAGATTTGTATGTCTCTTACATTCCTTGCTCTCTCTTTCTCTTTTTTCTTTCTCTTTTTTTTCTCTCTCTCATTTTTCTCTTTCTCTCTCTCTCTCTCTCTCTCTCTCTCTCTCTTTTTCTTTCTCTCTCTTTCCCTCTCTCTTTTTCTTTACCTACCATCCCACCCTTTGCTACCCACGCAGTTAGCAACCTTCGCCGCCCCGCAGCGATTTTCTAGGTCGACCCGCATTTTTCGCCTTGTCCCAAATATCGAGGTTGCTCGTTTCGTCTCCGACTCGTCGATCGATTTTCTACCCTTCTCAGCCATTTATACTAGCACGTTCGTTATACAGGCTGAACTCTCTCTCTCTCTCTCTCTCTCTCTCTCTCTCTCTCTTTCTCCTTTTTTTTTCTCTCTCTCTCTTTTTCTTTCTCTTTCTCTCTCTCTCTCTCTCTCTCTCTCTCTCTCTCTCTCTCTCTATCTTTTCCGTCTTTCTCTTTCTCTTTCTATCTGTCTATCTATCTTCTTGCGATCGTAGCCTAGCCAGGATGATTAAAACCGGCGCGCCTTTGCGGTCTGCTTTTCGGGGGATGTAATTATCGTTAATACTTGGCTTCGGTTTTTTACTTTTTCTCGTATCGTTCATTGAGATAATAATTTATCGACTAACGATGATTTCGTTTTATTAAGCCATGTCTTCTCGTGGTATAAGGATTATTTTCTCTTCTTATTATTATTTACTTATTTCCTTTTTTTTAATATACAATATATATATATAATTGTTTGCCTTTATCTTTGACTGAAATATATTCTATTTTTCTATTGTCCTTGAATGTTACAGTGAAATTAGTCGCTTATCAACAACCCAATTCTCATTGAGCTCATCATCTATGGTATACAAATATCAATTTGTTCTTTGTTTTTTGTTCTTTTTGAACAAATAGAAAATTGTTGTATGAATGTTTATGATAGAACATAAACGTAACTATTAAAGCGAACGCTCATAGATAAATAATATCGAAGTTGTACATTTGAATCGTGTATATTTCGTTAGTAAAATAATAAATAAAAGTCGATGATTTATATTTTTATTAGAGTATCATAATTTTATAAATTTATAAGAGAATAAGTCGATTTTTAGTTTGTATTTAATATTGATCCAATGATATTCGAACGACAAGTAAAAATGTTTTTTACATTTTTTTCGGCATGAAGAGTTCCAAGTTTCTTGCGTTTACATGCGTGAATTGAATCAAATGTTCAATTCAGGATCAAGGTAAACTGGCTGTGGTATGAGGTAACGATAGCTTGAATTGCATCTACTTATCGAAGTTACCTGTTGGAAAGGAATCATATCGCGTTACATAGTTTCCTTTTACGTTTTCATATCATTCCGAGGGATGCTGAAAGCAAATATTATCCGTTCGACGAAATGTTAGTAGTTTATAGTTACTATACTTAATATGTTTCTTTGAAATATTCTTCGATATTTATATAAATGGAAAATGATAAACATCATTTGAAATACAATACGATATTTACGATATTATTAAATTTATATATTATTTATACTGATTATGTTTAATTCTTGTACAAGATCCATCACTAAAAATTATCATTTTAGTGTTTAATATATTTTCAGAGATGAACTATATAAAAGAAAAAAAAAATATATATATATATATATTCTTTTGTTTTGTTTTTAATACATTTACTCGGAGAGCGTGACAAAAATTCGTTTCGGTCAAAAATGAATTTTCACGATGGGATAATTTTCCTTTTTTTTTTTTTTTCTTTTTCTCCGTCGTTTAATTTGTTTATTTAAACGAGGGAAATGCGAGTATCTATTACGTATAACGTCATATAAATTACATGTGCGTTCCGTTAGTTCATCCACTCTTGGATAAGCAAAAAGATGATCCAATGGGATACAGCATCCCTCCTAGGTCCACGGGGACTACTCGAGCACGTGAGAGAAACACTTCTTATTAAATGAGTCGGCAAAGCAGTCTCAACGCAAAATGCAAATCGGACTCGCATAATCGGAATCACAGCTTAAAGTACTTTTGCATAATATTATCTTAACGCTTACAACGTGCTACGGATAACCACGAATACGATTCCCCCCTCTCTTCTCGTCCCTTTTTCTTATTCCAGAAACTATCTAGGGATCTCAAAACGATGAGAGAGTTAGAGAGAGAGAGAGAGAGAGAGAGAGAGAGAGAGAGAGAGAGAGAGAGAGAGAGAAAGAGAGAGAGAGAGATACAGAGAAAATGAGAAGGACTACTTTAGACCCTTTACACGTTTATGAGTCGTCTCTTGTATATAAACACACTGTAAGCTTTTATTTTAGAACCGTTGTTTCTTCTTTTCTATGTACTTTTTACATGATGCCATTACCTCGTTCGCTTACGCATATAGTAAAAGAGAAAAGTTCATTAATGAGAGCGTTTCTGTATTATACAGATACTCTTAGTCGCACCTACTGCTCTCCTTTTTTCTTTACCTGTTTTCTTTTCTTTCTTTCTTTCTTTTTTTTTCTTTTTTTCTTTTTTCCCTTCATTTCAAGAGATAAGTCAACAATATCTAAAGTTTTATGCTATGGTGAAAATGTGTATGTTAAAAATAAAAATAAATGAAAAGAAAAAAAAGAGCAGCTTTACGCAAATTTCGTCTACTTTGGAAAATTGCAAATGCAAGCTTGATCAAAAGTTCGGTTAAATTAATGAGAAGTAGTGGCCTTAAGTATCTTCAAGTGGTGGTTACTTAAGTAAACTGCGGAGGAAGGAAAGTTAATTAAGTCCTTTTACCATGTCTCTCTTTCGTTAGGATTAAATACAAATCTATCGCAAATTTATTCTTCTTTTTGTTCTTTTTTTTCCTTTTACTTTTTTTTCCTTCAATTCTTTTTATTTCCAAAGATTTTTGGCTTGATGCCATTTGAGTTACATTAAATTAGTCGGATCTAATTAGGTATATTCGTAAATATTACGCAGAGATAAACATACGTATATATATATATATATATATAAATATAAATATATATATATATATATACAGGTATTTTCGAATATAGTCTCCTGCGTGAACAAGAGGGTTAACACAACAACGACGAAGTACGTCCGATTGATTGCATCTGTTCGATTGATCGGCATTGCACATTCGTATTACAATCGCGCATTCGATTGGTTACCAATCCAATCTAATTTACACGCGATGGATGGGCGCAAAGGCAACTGATCACTAATAATCCCCGCTCGAGTGGCGAACGTGTATAGAGACGACAACGATAGGCGCATATTCGCGTAGTATACGGGGCCCTGGCCGTTTGCACTTCATCGATATCGATAAAGTAAGATACGTAACACTTTATGGAACCGATAGCGGTTCTATGAAAGCGATTACTTGATATTTGTACGGCCTTTCGAATTCTATGAAATATATATATTTTTTTTTTTTTTTTTTTCGTTTCCTTATTTTTACTTTAACAGTACGAGATTGACGTGAATAATCTTTGCGTACTATTGATAATATTTGAATTAATCTCGGTTAAAGCACAACATTGAATTAACGATCTTTAAACAGATTTGCAATTATAAATAATGGCGAATTTGGAAGGATTATATTGAGCCTCTTTTTCATTCGAACATTAAATTTATAAAAAGAAATGAAATTGATGGTAGCTATGGGAAAATTTATATGCTCAACTGGATATTACAAATATTGAACGTGAAATCGTTCGAATATTTTTAAAATATAGCGTTATGAATTTTTCTTCCCGAGTGGTCTTTTTTTTATGCGGTAACTAATTAAACGACAAACGTTCAATTTGAAATACGATTTCAATTAAATGCGAAAGAGTAATAGAAATGATCCGTAATATCTAATACTTGAAATTGTGTAATTAACCGGACATTAATAAAATCATTTTTAATAACATGACAGATCTAGGATAATATTTTTCTATTCGGCAGTGAGCGAAATAAACGTTTTTAAATATATACATACATACATACATACATACATACATACATATGTATATATATATTTCAAAATTATCTTTTTACAAAGAAATAACATAGAAAGAAATTGTAGAAGATCTTAATTCGCGGTATACTCGAAAGGAGTATTATCATTCTGTAGATCTAAAGAAAACGGTAACTATAACGGACGCGTACGATGCGTAAAGAAGTGAGAGAAAGACAGAGAAATAGAGACAGAGACAGAGAGAAAGAGAGAAAGAGAGAGAAACGAAGGATTCTCGTAGAAGAAGGCGGAAAGAGAGAAAGGTAAATGAAGCCGGCAGATAAAGATCCCGTTTTGACGTCAATAATACAGTCTTGAGTACTTACGAATGCGTTCGACGGTATTCGTACTTTTCTGGTTATTTGCTACAACTCTTTTTCTTAGAAATACGTAGTGGAAGAGGAAAAAATAGAAAAAGAAATGTATGTAGAT
>NC_140819.1:2257500-2290000 GCF_050613455.1 Vespa mandarinia
TGCACTCGCGACATTGCGGAAGAAGATAGGAAGAGATAAAGAGATAGATAGATAGATAGATAAAGAATGAGAGAGAGAGAGAGAGAGAGAGAGAGAGACAGAGAGAGAGGGAAAGAGATAAAGAGGGAAAGAGAGGGATGCAGGGTGCAAGAGGAAAGAGCTTTCGAATTGATTTCGTCTTTTCGCCGCGGGTGTTTTACGTTCGATTCGGTGCGGCCATAAATTTCGGCTAACTTAACCGTTCAATCGGAAAGTTTTCTTCGTTAATGCCTCGGAGCAGTTCTGCCTTATTTCTTTCTCCTTTAACTCTCGTTCCTATGTTTCTATCCCTCTTCAATTTTCATTTTTCTTTTTCAATATATCGATTCGCATATCCTCTTTTCTCTTCTACTTCCTCTCACCCCGCTAAATTTTCTTCGATTTTTTGTTGAATATTTAGTAGAATACAAATACATCGTATTCGTTGGGTTCGACGGACGTAGCAGTTTCCAAACGAGCTTATTAAGATATTTCAAGTTCTTTTGATTATTACTACTACTATTACTACTAGTTCTGTTACTAATAATAGTAGTAGTACTACCATTATCATCGTTTTATGCAAGAGAGATTTTTGCTTGGTAACTTATTCAATCGCGTTATATTACGGTCTAAAATCTCACAAAGTTTCGTGAGTCGTTCATTTTTTGAATAACTTGCAACTTCATATTTCTTATCCGCTCCTTCTCGCACTTATTATCTCTTGTTCGGATCGATTAAACGATTCTTCCTTTCCGAGTTTAAAGAAAATCGTCGAAGAAAAAGTTTCGAAGGAGATAGAAAACGTGCGAGAAAGTTGAAACACAGCGATAATGGCGAAAAGAGAAAAAACGTAAGCGAATATCGAAAGATGGCGAACACGTTTTCTTCAAATCCATATACGGTATGTCGTTACGTATATGATGTTTTATTAAAGAACTGAACAAATTCTTGTGCAATAAATGAGGTGTAATATTGTAAAGAAACGAATGTTCGTGAGTATGTAAATGAAATACGAGAATGATGATCTTTGTAATAAATAAATATATATATATATAGTAATGAGATTCTCTCTTTTTTTTTTTTTTTTTTTTTTTTTTAGACACGTGGTAAATACATGTTCTTTGAATTTTATTTTTTCTTCTTTTTTTTCTTTCTCTTCTTTTATAAAAAAAAAAATTACAACTTCTGATATCGCGAAAATCGATAAAGTTGCAAGAGATGGCGCGTATACGATATTAGTTTACATTCTTGCTGATGATATACACATACGTTTTGCGTCATTGACTGCATTTTATTCTTATCTACGTTCTTAGAACGATTCAACTTCATTTAGCAACGATTAATGAATCATTTATTTTTTTTTCTTTTTTCCATTCGTTGTTTGCGAGACTTAGAACGATTTGCGGTTTTGAATTACTTGTGATGTTTAAAATTAATTGGAACACTCGATGCCCTGTTAATTAATAATCTGCATTTAATAGGACCCATTGGTCTCATTAGAAACGTAACAGATTCAAAGAGTAAAAGCTCAAAGACCGATACTGTGCTATTAAAGCTATCATTTATATTATAGAGAAGATAAAACGTTCATTATCTTTTATCTACTTAATATTATTATACTATAATAATAATATTATATTATATAATATATATATATTAAGTTATATATATTATATATATATATAACTTAAATTATGTAATAATTATTATAATTATACATATATATATCTCTATATAGCTTAAGTTATAAACTACTTATATTCTTATAAAGCATAATGCATAGAAAATATGTGATAAGAAAATGACACCGATACACTTTTTATTTTTATACGACCCGAGTCGAATGAATAAAGTTAATTATTGTTCGTATTATTAAGAGCTTTGGCATGTGCAGCTTTTATCCTGAAGTGAGAATGAGAAGAACATGGCCAGTGGATTGTCCAAACGCACGTTAATCCTCTGCTCTAATAAATTTGAGTTACGAATGTAAAGAGAGAGAGAGAGAGAGAGAATTCCCTGATCTTCTCTCTCTCTCTCTCTCTCTCTTTCTCTCTCTCTTTCTCTTTTATTGTGAACCGTACACGTTTTAATGGTGTCTAATTCTACAACGACGGTCTCATATCGTTCAAGATAGTCGTATGTGCCTTGGCCGGACCTCATAATGTCGCCAACGACGTAATTTACAAGAATAAATTGAGTTTCTGGACCAACTTGGATCGTTCGTTGTTTTCATCTCTCGTCGAGTATGTTAAATTATGTAGATGAAAGAAAATGGTAAATTTCATGGTTCCCGTTGTCGAATTTTCTCTCCATCTTAAAAGTTTACTTTTCTTCTTGCCGTGATAGATGATAATGATCTAACGTAGAAATAATCATCACGATCATTGTTAACATATGGTTTGTTTATTTCGGTTGGTTGATCTTTTGGAAGCTTAGAAAGTCGATTTGCATTTCAAAGATGCTGGAATGCGGTAGAACTGCTTGAATAGTCGAAGAAAAAAAATACCATTTATTTCTTTTTTCTTTATATATGTATAAACACGCGTGCACACACACACACACACACACACACACACACACAAAGATAAAAGAAATAAATATGTTACGTATTTAAACGGGAAGTTATTTTTGTTTAATAATACTAATTCAAAAGCTTTAATTAACATTTCCAATAATCGTAAATATTGGTATTTAATGTCAAATGAAATTATCATTTTCACGTATGTGTATATGTGCATATATATATACATACATATATATATATATATATATATATATATATATATATATACATATAAAAAGAGAGAGTTGTTTCTAGTTATTCTATTTCCAGTTAAACGATATGATGTTCAGCGACAACGTATTCCAGTATGAAAATAGATTTCATCTTGCAATTGGATTCTTGCGGATAAATCAAGGAAGTTATCTATAAATCTGAGTAAGTTAAACAAGGTCTCTAACGACCATAATATCGAGTTTTTTCAATTTTCCATTAATTATCATCATCTTTATCATTCGTTTCTTTTAACGAGAGAAAAGTTGTAGGACGAAATCACGAAGGGCGTTAAAGAATCAATGGCGATCGTATAACGTGTTTTTGCGTAAAGTCGAAAGTGGGACTCCTTGAGGCAAAGAGAGAAAAAGAAAAAGAAATAAAGATAGATTGAAAGAGAGGGAACAACCGTTGTGTTGTAAGAGTGAACTGTTACGGTACTCACGTGAACGGTACTCTCATTACATACGATCGACTTGTTGTAAATACCGTTGGAAGTTGAGATCCGAGCGTGGAATATGAAAAAAAAAAAGAAAACAAAAAAAAGTAAAATAAAATGAATAAAATAGAAAAAAAAAAAAAATGAAATAAATATATACAGATAGATGGTGTACGTCATACGATATCGTGTGTTTCACGAAAATTCGATACTCTTGTAATTTATGGTAAATCTAAACTGTCAGATATATCGAGAGCGTAAATATTGAAATAACTCATAGCTATATATTCGAGATCGATCAGTAGAATAATGGATTGATCGTTCGTAGATAAAACGAATGTAATCGAATTCGTTTTGATAAAGGCTTCTTTGATGTACGAAACTTTGATATTCTTCTTCGGTTTTATTAATTCGGTTATAAAGGTATAGAGAAGGTGGAAATTCGTCTCGCGTGGTCGTTCGATGGTTGGACGTTGGACAAGGTTTTGCTCTTAGAATAATGGTGCTCAAGGTGAAAATTGTTGCGAGGAATAAGCTTTCAGTCTTCTCTTTTCTCGTCGAACTCGAAATGCTCGCTTATAATACTTGTCTTACTAAATATACACTTAGAGACATAAACGCACAACGCACGCAAACAAACGCGCGTATAAATACATATTATCGAGATATTCCAATACAGTCCCGTTCTATTTATTAGTGTCGAGAGCTTATTCCTTACGTCCAATGAATCATTTCGTTCATTCGTAGATTGACGAGACGAGGGCTTTGTAATTAAAAATCGAAGCTATATTTCTATGTATTTGTGCGTTACACTTTACATATAGCCATATATATATATATATATATATATATATATATATATATATACACATATATCTCTCTCTCTCTTAGACTATTAAAAATTATCATGAAGAATAGAAGTTCCGCTCTACTTCGCAATACTTACGTGTACAAAACGGTCAGACCAACTTTTATATTTACTCTCTTATTTTGTCTCTTCGCATCAATCGCGTTCTAGATTTTCTCAAGGAACTTTGTAAATAATATCGCGTTTATTAGTATAATGCAAACAATTTCTAAATACAAATTAATATATATTAATGGAAGATAACTTTCTCAAATATTTGTTTTCTTTATATATATTGTACGTAGATACACACATACACACACATATATATATATCCGTATAGTTATAGATATTCTGCTTGTTTTTATATATTTTGCATTTATGCCTTTAGTGATCTATGTATATATTTCTATATCTATGTATATGAAAATCTATTTTGCGAACGTAGACGTAAACGATACGGAAGGAACGATCGACTTTATCTTTTAGCCCGATGTGCGGTTTTATGATAGTTCTCGAGCTATCCGATACTCGTACGATAGTGGATTAGCGTGCTTTGGGTAAGAGCTACGCGGTATAGTGGATGAATTTACGCCCCGCGAACTTAGGATGGAGGAATTCTTGGAAAAGATCCAGGTTAAAACGAATATGGAATGTAGAACGTCAGAGTGAATTCTTTTGCTAAAAGCATAAGTGCTGGATGATCGTACGATAATGTTTTGTACTTGTTTATTTCGATAAATCGTATCAATAAAATGCTTCGTTTTCCTTCATTTCCAATCTAATATTCGAGAAAATTCGTAATCAATATTATAATGATATTTAATGATTATTTTCTCGTTAAAAACATTTCGAACAAATATTTTTTAATTATATATTTCGAATCGAGAGATCAGCAACATCTTTGAGAAGCAAATAATTTATACTAAAAAAGAAAAAATAGATAAATAAATAAATAAATAAATAAATAAATAAAAAAAAATATAGTAAACGTAGTATAATTATACCGATTGACCACTCGAATTCTATTACTACGTTATCGTGTTGATAATTCGTGTTGATAAACAGAATGAGCGTATACAACATATATATATAAATATTCGTAGATACGTAAAAACAACGTAAAAGAAACGATCGATTCTAAATATAAGATGTAGTTAGTCATTTTAACGTTTTGTCATTGTCCACACGCGATATCTGCTCGATGATTTGTTTCTATTATTCGAAAGTATGACGGACGAAGGTCTTTGTTTTTATGAACAGACGCGTATGATAAATGACTCGTACAAATGTATTTCCGGAACATATGTAAATATATTTTCTAATATTTTTAAATGTAAAAGAAAAAAAAAACAAAACAAAAAAGAAATAGGAGAAAATGTTTTAATTATTTCGATAATTATCATAAACATTCATATTGAAAAGAATTTTGATATTTTAAAAATGAGTTATATTATATTGCATTATAGTACTTGATGATTAATTATAATGTATAATCACGTGACTTATGTAAGAAAAGTCACATTCTTATTTTGGTTATTAACACGAAAAAAAAAACGCGTATTCTCTTCGTACGTGTTACCAAAAAAATAAGGCATATTCTCAAAAAGCTTCTACAAAATTCATATTCTTGTTTGTTCGGTGGAATTGCATGGTAGTTTTGAAAACTTATGTATATTCATTCGATTTTATCTTTATGCTTGGTTCTTATTTAGAATATTTTGTTTTCTCTTATCTTCAACGATTTTCTATCGATTCGTATTAAATATTTAAATAGTCGTGTGTCACGAATAATCAAATATTCATATCTTCTCTCTCTCTCTCTCTCTTTCTCTCTCTCTCTCTCTTTCTCTCTCTTTCTCTTTCTTAAAAGGAACATCTATCTCAGATTTTGTCGTGAATCGCGATATATTACCGTTGCATTTGCTTTTAGGAGGACATAGAGTGACTCATTTCTCGAAGAGTTGCTTTCAAAAGTTCCGACTATCTTGTAGAGCTCTTCCGAAGCATGACAAAGCAAAAGTGAAGTAAAATGGGAAGAGCGGGTACTTTTTAAAGTTACAAGATGCTCAACTATGCGAATCAATCTGTCCTTAAAGTTCGTCGAGATGATGGGAGGAAGGAATCGGGTAAAGCGGGGATTGGAAAAGACTCAATTTTAGACTCGGTGATACGCCAGAACAAAGTGGGGAGAGAAAGGACTCAATTTTAGACTCCGTGATACGCCAGGACCGATTTGAAATAATCGTGAAAGGGTGAAATGGTTGGTAAGGGAAGGAAGTGGTAGCAACTCGAAGGACGTCGGGAAATTGCGATCGACGAAATTACCGTTGCTTTTCGGCAAATTTAGTGGATGGGGATAAAGAGGAAGAGCTCTTGAGAGAGGAGGGCTACTAAACTTTCTCCTCTCTCGATCGTTCGAGTTCAACCGGCTTGTACAATCTATGGTTATGCATTTAAGTGTACGAGGGAGTGGGAGGGAGAGGCTTCTACGCAAGACGCATGTAAAATGGAGAACCAATCGCTTTCAATGGTGCTACGAGTTACCGATAAATAAATATTTAATTATCTGTTCAAATTACAATATAATTCGATTTCAATGTTCTCTAACAGGAAACAAATTTACTTTTACTTTCGATAGATTCAACGACGTTGAATATGAATAAAAGTTTGTTAATAGTATTTCATAAAATTTTATTTTATTTTACATTATAATAATCGATGCCAATTTTCAAGTACTCCATCAATTTCGTACAAATGTCTAATTAGATTTGATATAGTCATTTTGAAAGTCGATTTCAATTCAATGAGACAAATACATATTGAAGTAATTTTTGACATATTCAAAGAGTTCGTTACTTTGGAAAGTTATTATGTACAATAATTGATCAGATTAACATTGGTGGACATAATCCGAAATTTATCGGGATAATTGGAAAGTACGTTGTTATCATTCGCACATAATTTTGATGGAAAAGTTGAACTGTCCGTTTGAATCTTCTAACAAATTTGTCATTTTATCATAAGGAGAAATGCGATAAAATTTTGGATTGGGAAGTTTTTGAAATGATAAATTTAACAGATGAAAGCTTTGGGAACGATTAAGTCGAGCGAATATTTTGGGTCAAACGTTAAAAGCAGCTCGAAGAGAGGCGAATTAATTTGATGAGTACGCGCAATGTGTTCTTTAAAAAACTATCGTTACTGTCACGTGTATGCCGTTTCTGTTCGCGATGGAAACCGTTATGTTTACAGAGAGAAACTATTGACATGTATGAGATAAAAAATAATAGACGGCATATATATATATATATATATATATATATATATATATATATATATATATCTTTGCTAAACGAATGAGAGTATCCAAAGAGCATACTGGATTGAGCTTCACTTAAACAATATTTACGATCGCCCGTCTGTCAAAATGAAATAAATATCAATAAATCTCTAATCAAATTTACATATCACGATTACTTTCGACAATCTTTTGATACAATTTCATTTCCTAATAAGTAAATATCTGTCGATAAATTTGATATGACAAAGAGGAATAAATGTGTGTTCGTTAAAGTAATTTTATACGTTATTTCAAATATAATCAAGATCATCGATAAAACATGATAACAATAACAATAGGAATGATAATGAAAATACCGAAATAATGATAAACTTTAAAGTGCTATTTAATGTTTTTCAATGGCATATTTTTCGTTTCATTTGATACGAAAAGTTATGCTTAATTTATACTGTTCAATGTGAAAATTTATTAATCGTTCGACTTTATATATGTGTCAATCATAAAACTCTCTACTGTAAGAATATAATGTCCATTTCTCGTACAAAACAAAGATTTTGAAATAGTTACTGAGTTACCAAAATTATTCCTATCTCTGTAAAAAAAATAAAAAAAGAATAAAAAAAAAATAAAAAAAAATAAAAAAAAATAAAAAAAAAAATAAAAAAAAAATAAAAAAAAAAGAAGAAAAAAAGCCGACTATCGAATAATTAAATTTTTGTTGAAAACGTTTTCACGAATACCAGGAATATTGCTAAACGCAGCCATGCACTATTTATCGTCGAGTATATGTAAGTATATATGTATGCATATCCTTGTAATATACAAGTGTAAGTGTAGAGGCAGTTAATAGAGTAAAAATTCGTGGCACTACGAAATGCGCTCTCTTCGCAAGAATAATTACATGCGACTTGTCCAGAATATTTCGGAAACGTGCGTAATTAAACGCAACGTGCGAAATAATATTCAACGTGCAAAGTGTGACTATATGTTAACGCTTCTCTCTCTCTCTCTCTCTCTCTCTCTCTCTCTCTCTCTCTCTCTTGTCGTTTGAAACGTGCTAAATCAAAATTTCTATCCTCCAAAAGAGCTTGTATTAACGTGTAATAACGTACGAACTCTCTCTACATTTGGCCGTGAAATATTGAATTTCACTTCAACGTGTAGTGTGAATCACATCGCCGTGCGAAGTGTGCGAATCAGATCTCATCTCGCGTGAGGAATGAAATTCTTTTTATCTGAGTTGTTAATCGGAACGATTGAGAAATATATATTTATCATAGCGAATAATAGAAATAATATCGTTTACGTTATTCAGTTCGTGGAAATTGAAGTATATGAAATTTATAGAACGTTCACAAAACTTCAAAAACTTTGATAAATTATTCGTATTTAGTTGATAATTTATATATATAAATTCGTTAAGATGATTCGATCCTTTTCTCTCTCGTTAATCGCTCGTACGTGAAGAAAAAAAGGAAAAGAAGAAAAAAGAAAAAAAAAAAAAGCAAAAAAAAAACAAAAAGATTGTTAAAACGTTACACGCTAAAGGACTCTCGTTGTATTACAACGAAATTATCTTCTTTTTCAGTCGATAGAAACGAGGAACGAAATTTAGCGGTAGAAGATTTGCGGTAGATAAGTGTAGAGCGCTCAGACTCAACGCTTTTTCGTTTATGGCTTTTACGATATACACTTGCGTATGAGCTTATGTGTGAGCGAGCGAAAGAGATATTGGAAGTGAAGCAACGCCATCCCTAACGGAAAAACGATTATCTTCACGCTCGGCTTAGCAGCGTCCCTATTTGCAAGCACGGCGATCCTCGTTCGATGTCGCTCGTCGAAACTCTGCAAGCGAGGGAAATTTCACGGATTTGCGATTCCCTCGCAGCCGTGCGCGTTTTCGACGGAATCTAAATGTGACATATAGTCGAACTCCGGAAAGATCCGGTCGAACTTTTTTGCTTGCGTGGGAATCCTAAATTTGCTTGCCATGACCGAGAGAAAGGGGTTGAAGGGTAGAGGGGGAATAGTTTGCGATGAAAATGAAAGAGAAGAGTGCGAAAGGATATGCGATATAGAATTCTTATTGGAAAAAGAAAATAAGAGAAAAAAAAGTTGTATGTACGTTTCTTTGTCAGAATTCTATTAATAATCTGAATTATTTTCTTATAAACAATTGATTGTCATTTAAATCTGTTTTGCATTCTCTTTTTGAAATATCGTTTATTTTATTTTATTTTTTTTTTTTTTTAACAAACTCTATTAAAATTTGTTTTTCTATTTAAGAGAAAAGAAAAGAAAAGAAAAGAAAACCAGAAAGGAAATAAAATAAAAGCAAAAAGTTAAAAAAGCGTTATCTCGTTAAGCACAAAAGAGATTCCTTTCGAAATTTTTTTCTTTTTCTTTTTTTTTTTTTTTTTTTTTCTTTTTTCTTATTACGCGAGCTACTTATACTTTACATTTCTCTTTCTTCATTTACGCGCGTTAAATAAAGTTTTATTCGCGTGGAAAACGAAATAGTTAAGAGTATATGAATTAAACATTTTGATAAAAAGCGCATAAATAAAAAGGAAGTTGGTTCTTTATTTTTTCTTTTTTGTTGTTCTTTTTTTTTTTTAATCTTTTTTTTTTCGACAGACCTTTGCGCGTATGTTGAAAAATTAATTCTCTAACTTTCTCGTTGTATACTTTCGTCATTGGACGTCGTCTAAATCGGGATTTTTAATTCCTTCATCAACGTGAAAGCGTAGAAAAAAATCTGAATGGAAAATGGTCAATTCAAAGATCATAAGTGCCGAAAGAAAGTGTTAGCTCTTAAATAAACAAAATCTATGACAAACAGCAAAACGACGGACCTTTTTTTATTCTCTCTCTCTCTCTCATTCTCTTATTCTCTCATTCTCTCTCTTTCTTATTCTCTGACTCTTATCTTTGAGACGAGAATGCAAATTGTTTAAACCACTCGACGTGTGATCCAATTACGTAAACTTGTAAATTTAAGCGACACGCGTCCGAGAGTTTCTCTCGGTTTCGAACTTTCGAACAGACCTCTTCCCTTCGTGATTACGTTGAAAGTGTAAAATGACTGGTAACGTAGCAAGGTTTAATCGTTCACGCTCGATCGACTAGAAAAGTAATCGGAAAACTGCACTCAGGATCCTTGCAATTTCAAGTTTTTCTCTAGTTTGATAAACTTTTGTATAAAGTCCTCGTACGTCTTCGAGAAACATTGTTAAGTTAACCGGAACTAACTTTCCTTGTCATTTACGAGCTGTTATGAACCGAAAGCTACTTGTTTTTCGATTAATCAACGATGTACTTGACCATCATAAATAATTATATCCATTACGAGATTCTTTATGCTTATGTTGATTATCTGAAAATGTTAAGATACGTATTTTATAAATTCGAAATATTCGAAATATCGCATTTGTATAACGATTAAAAAAAAAAAAAAGGAAAGTAAAAGAGGAACCTTAAATTTCCGAATAATCAATGTCTCATAATTTATCAGCTGTGGTTCATAAAGCTTGTATATATAGATAACAATGAATAGGTAATTAACTAATCCACATAACATTGGGGTATTCGATGTTGTAATAGTTAACAAAAACACATCTTTTGTCGTCGAACGGTCACGCGAACACGATCGAACTATGATAATGGCGATACTTGCGTGAGCAAAAGTTTTAATTAACGTAAACTAAACACCTCGTGGTACTTGGCGCTATTGTGTTTATGGGTTATAAAATATTCGCGCGTTTCTCTCAACCACACTGGATTCCAAACAACAAGTATGTTAGTGTCATGTTAGATGAATGTAGTTCATTTAATAGTTAAACACTTAAACAAATTCGGACAATGTCAAAATTGTACGATGAATTTTATTCCTACTTTTTCCTTTTTTTTTCCTCTCTTTCTCTTTTTTTTTTGTCTTTTTCGAATTCGACCTCGTTACTTTTGATTTGTCGCTTTTGACAAGTGTAACTTTTTGAACGATATTATAAAGAATTTTAAATTAACTTTTATATTTATTATTAATAATATTGACAAAACAATTGTAATTTGGTATCATATTTTGCATATCATGTAATTATTCAGATAAATTAATTCATAATTTTGAACTGTCCTATCAAATTTCATTTTGTCTATTTAAATTTCCTCTTTTTTATTACCTTTCATTTATCATTGATTAAAAGCAAAAACAAAAAAATCATTTTACACAGGGCATTGGGAAAGTAAAAGCCACTTTATAATAAGTAGTTAGTACTAATTATAACGTATATGAATGTAAACAAACAAGGGTTTGTGTGAAGTATTATTATACGGTACTTACTATTAGGTTTTATATACGTTATATTTAATAAGAAAAAATTGTTCTACCGGATATCTTTTTCTTTTTTTTTTTTTTTTTTTTTTTTTTAACAGAAAAATTTGTTCTTTTTTCCTCTTACGATGAATACAACGAGATACAAGAGTCGTTGAATTTATAAAGAATTTTTTCAATGATATTTTTATTGCTGTTATTATTATTATTATTATTATTATTATTATTATTATTATTATTATTATTATTATTACCGTCGTCATCGTCGTCTTTAGCATATGTTGTCATGAATTTTCATCAAAATACACAACATTCGGCTTCAATTTTGTACGGAATTACGGTCGCGCACTGGACTTCTCTCTCTCTCTCCTCTCACATACATTGGATTATATAAACGACAACGCGCTACTCTAGTTACAACTGATTACAAAATAGTTCCCACAAATGTACTTATTACTCGCTTATATGTTTACTGTAGTAAGCATAGGATCAATTTAGTTTCCAGGCATTCATCTCTTTTATTAAATGATCCGAAATGTATTTAGTACTTCTCCTTGTTACGTTAATTATACAACTTTCGAGGAAATCGTGATTTGTGTGTCGACGTTACGCGTAATATTATAAATTTGATCATATCTGTACGTTTTTTTTTTTTTCTTTGATTAATTTTCATGGAGTAAATAACAAATATTTGCTATAAATAATAATTCTTATTATATAATTATATTTTCATATCCTAGAAAAAAAACGAATTTTCTTTTCATTTCTTCCATTTTCGACAATTAAGAGAAAAAGTTTAAAATAGTAATAACATAATTGAAAATTGAAGTAAGATGTGTTATCTACGATTCTAATCCAATATATTCCATTTGCTTGAATGATCATATATAGCTATTGTCACGGACTTAGATTAAATTGATGCTAATTAATACATTTACGAGGCCGAGGACGTAGTTTATCCTTCAATGATTAGGAAAGTAGAACAGATTAACGAAGGTCGCTAACGATTGATCAAAAATGGAAAATAATGAAGAATGCTTAGAGCTACGATTTTATTTATTTTTCAAATTGACATTTACGTTTTTCTTTTTTTTTTTTTTTTTTTTTTTTACGAGCTGTTCTAAATTATCGGGTATAATTATGTTACAGAGGTAAAGCTGTTAATAGACATTTATAACGAAAACAATTAATTTTTAAATTATTTATTAATTATTTGATTTAATTGCAAATTCTTTTTGTTATTAATTATTAATATAATACGGCTTTTATAGTCTCTAGATAAGAATGATATGATTCATTTCGAGGGATAATTATATTCAAAAATAACCAATTGATAGAGGGGGGAGGCATTGAAGATGATGTAAAACATCGATGCAAATTGTTCTTGCGTAATATGAGCTTGTGATCGACCAATTACTGGATCAATCAAAATGTAGCGCTCTATGTAAATTTACTTTTGTCGTGAAATACGTCAGCTATTCTATTGATACGTCGACGGTGCAAATTACCTAGGTACTTCTCTTTACAAATTTTATAATATTTCATCGATAATTACAGAATATCGTTCGATCGATATTAAATCTAAAGAAATGAAAGATGATAATATTTTATATGATTAGACTAGAACAATGTAATATTTTATGTTCTATTCCATTTTTCATTGTGTCCTTTAATTAATAATCATAAGAATAATATTTTAAATGAATAAAACTCATTACCGTATTGTAATTGTGCGAACAAGATTTTTGTTAATTATAAAGACGTTCTCGTGCATTTGATAGATTTATTATTTCAATATAAATACATTGTGGAGATTTAAAAGGAAATGAAGAAGACCTAGTAGTAGCACAGTAGAATTTATAATTAATAATTGTTACTGGATAATTGATTGATTACGTCAAAACCAGTGGGTTCCAATTCGATGAGATTGAATCTGGATAGAGGACTTCATACGTAGTACGTTCGTACGTTTTTACTTTACCATTAATTAACGTTTCATTGAAAGTATAATAATACTGAACGAAAGAGAAGTGCCGATAATGGTAGAAAAATAAAACCGTTCAGATTACTCTCTTTCTTTAAATGCAACTTTGAGGATCGTTATTCCCTCTCATCTCGACTTTCTTCTTTTCTTTCAAAATCTGTCACATTCCTTTTGAAATTTCTTCTCTCTCTCTTTCTCTTTCGCTCTCTCTCTTTCTCTCCCTTTCACTTTTGGAATTGAAACGAATTTTTACGTTATGCCAAGTCTCTTATTTTCTTCGAGAATGAAAAATAAACGACGTTATTCGAAATGGTATTTTCTTGTATCTTTACAAAATTTTTCTTCAACAAAGCAGACTCTTCGTATATCCCGAGTCCGTGAAGGAATGTAATTCTATAAAAAAAAAAAAATATTCTTTCTGGTGACTTTTTGTCTATATCAAAGTGCTTTGAAATTAACCTAAATTAACCTGATTCTTCTTTATAAACTATATATATATATAAAGTTTATACATTTCCTTCTATATAGGTTATATATTCCTTCTTTATAAACTATATAACTTTATCTATATATAGATATATTTCTTTTATTGTATGTATATATATATATATATATATATATATATATATATATATATATATATATATATATATATAGTAAAAGAGACAGAAACATAAATACATAGATTAATTAATTAACAAAGAAGACTTAGATGAATATTTTCCTTTCGTATTTCTATCACGTCGTAAAATAAGACACTTTCATTTATGACAATTTGTTTATATTTTAGTTTTGCAGATACCGCTTTTTAATTTTGATTCGATCGGGCAGAATAACTTTTGATTGGTATAACACATACGTATAACTGCACATATCAGAATTGGCGAATAATCACCGATGGTCTTGTGTAAAAAGTAAAATCTATCATCATCGAGACGATGTGAACTAGAATAAAAACGATGTATTTTTAAATCACATCTTTGATATGAAAAGGAAAATGATTGGATACGTTCAATATCATGTTACAAGTGATTTCGATGATATTCACAATATGAATTATTTGACCCAATAACGCCAACAATATTGGTCAGTTATCTTGTTAAAAGTTTATTGAAAGTGTTTTCAATATCGGATAGTAATTAAACTATTTTTAATAGATACCTGTCCGATTTCCCTATTGTTTTTAACGACGGACATCAGTTTAAATTAGTATTATAATAAAATCAACATTGTAAATAAAAAACAGACAAGATATATATATTAGGTGGACCGGAAAGTAATGTCGCTTTCTTAAATTAAATTCAAACGAATAAATTCTTAACAATTTTTAACAATCAAATATCGATATGTGCAGAAACGACATTACTTTTCGCTCCACCTAATATATATAATAAATAATATGTATATATACATATATGTTACAAGCAGAGAAAATCTCGACATATTATAATATCATTGACAAATAAAAAGTTGCGTGTCATGAAAGGATGTATGTAATAACTTTAACAGACAATGCAGCTACTACGAGGTTCTGTCTAAGTCTCTAACATCTGACATCCCAGAACCAAAAATGATATTGAGAAAAATCGTAGGAGTCGTCTCGTAGACAGCTCTTCCATTTTAATATCGAGATTCGATGGCGGACAAAAGCATAATCCAAGAGCAAACTTTCGAACGTCGCGCGTATCGTCGAAATTCAACCCCACCTATTTTCTTTCTCTCTCTCTCTCTCTCTCTCTCTCTCTCTCTCTCTCTCTCTCTTTTCTTTTTTTTTCACTTTTCAACCATCTTTCCAAAGTTAGTTTACTTCATCGAAAATGAAGTTGTCCAATATATATCGACGATGCTTATCGATTCATCCCTACTGGTTGGGTAATAGATGTGTATTGCGAACCGTACATACATTTCGTGAGACGATCCTGTGACTGAAGCTGAAGACTAGGAAAGAAGGAGTGAAGAAATAAGGGAGGTAGAAAGAGAGAGAAAGAGAGAGGAGTGAAGAGGAAAGGACAGCCACGAGAAGTTTCTACGGAAGAAGCTTTCATCGTCGTTGAGATCGATTTACATAAGAATTTCAGGCAACCGGTCCAACTTTGTTCTTTTTTATTTTTCTCTCTTTCTCTCTCTCTTTTCTCTCTCCTCTCTTTCTCTCTCTCTCCCCCCCTTTCTCTCTTCTTACCGCATCCTTTTTCGCTTTCTTGACGAAAGAGACGAGAAAGAAGTGACGAAAAAGAGTAAGAATACTAGGTGGAGGAGGGCCTCGAAGGCACAACCTCTGAATCGATACGTTTCGAGAAGGTGTCATCGCTTCGAGAGCCCAAGATTCTTCTATCTCATTCTCTCTCTCTCTCTCTCTCTCTCTCTCTCTATCCGTTTGACTCGATTCTACTTTCAACTTCCTGAAATAGCATACTTTTTCTTCTTTTTCTTTTCATCGAACAGATTCGTTTCTTCTCTCTCTCTCTCTCTCTCTCTCTCTTTCTTTTTCTTTCTATCTCTCTCTCTCTCTTTCTTTCTCTTTCTCTCTCTCTTTTTCCATATGTAACTTCAACCCTTTTCAATACAGAAGAAGAAAAGGTCGAAGTTGTCTAGTCGTATAAGATTACAGTTGAAAGAAAGTAGTTGTTTCTATCGATGAAGGAAAAAGTATATAAAGGAAGAGAGTAGATTTGTCAGAATTCTAAGGTATTTCTCTAAAACTAAAAAGGGATTTCTCTATAAATACTAAGCGAGAAATTCGAGAATCGAAAATTCCAACGGATTGATTTAGATATCTGAATAATTAATCATCTCGACGAAAAGATTAATTAGATGAAAATTGTATAATTGCAAGCATATCGAATTAGAGAGTAAGATGAGATTCGATATATATTTCGTAAGGTCACACATATCTAGAGAATTCGCATGCGATACGGGAAAGAGAATTTCTAGAGTGGATAATTAGTTTCAACGTGCAGTCGGAATACTATCAATATTAATGTCGATGTATTCCGTTGACAAAATTGATAGTTAAAAAGCAATTACGTTTTGGAACTGTATATCCGAACGATGAGACGCGCTAGTCGACGAACGAAATACGTTTTAATCGAAGGAAAGTCAGAGTAAGAGAAAAAAAAAAGGTAAAGGAAAAAATGGACGAGGGACAGAAAGAGAGAGAGAACGAGAGAGAGAAAGAGAGGAAGAAAATATCGTAATCAACGTGTAATCTCGGAGTTTATATCCGATAGCTTCGGTAGTTGTTGCAATTTCTCCAACTTCTCCTTTTCTTTTTTTCTTCCATTTTGCCTTTTTATTGCTTCACGGACTTCGACGAATACGGAGAGTTCGTTTGAAAGGTCACTCGAGTATTATTCGTCTCAATCGATTTTATTTTCATGAGATATATATCTTACGCACACTCGTTCTAAATAGTTCGATGAAACGAAAGCCTACGACGAAACGAAATGGAACATTTTGATCATCGATCAATATATTCATTCTTTTTTTTTCTCTATTTCTCTCTCTCTCTCTCTCTCTCTCTCTTTCCCTTTCTTTCCCTCTCTCTTTCCCTCTCTCTTTCCCTTTCTTTCTCTTTCTTTCTCTTTTCCCATTCTGATAAGCGTGCGCGCGCATTTTCTTATTCTCAAGAAAGCCAAGGGTCGGACTTATTGTTAGTCAATTTACCATAGTTACACATTATCATCGACGAGATTTCTCAGTGAACTCGTGGAGATCGACGGAGTGGCTCCGATAATTACTCGAATGGACGAGCCTTGTGTGCCTAGAACGGTCGAGCTGCGATACGAGATAGGACAAGGCTATCGATCCACTAGTTTCTTTGTCCTCCTGTGAGAAGAAAGAGGGAGAGGGTGAGACAGAGGGACAGACATTGAGAAAGAGAGAGAGAGAGAGAGAGAGAGAGAGAGAAAATGTAAAAAAAGTTTTTGAAAAGAAATTATATTGATTTCTTAATATCTCTCTTCATTAAATTCTTTATTTTAAATCTTTTCGTTCTTTTTCTGTCTTTCAATTTTATGTTTAGTTCTCTCTCTCTCTCTCTCTCTCTCTCTCTCTCTCTCTCTCTCTCTCTCTCTCTCAGTCTTTCAACTAATGAAATTCGTATCTATACGAAAGGCCCGGATTTATACTTTAATTATCGGATTTCTTTTCATGGCCGAATAATCGATAGACAAATCGAAATTAATTGTCAACTTGTGTGATATTTTACTCTTTTCGTTAGATGATGGAAGGATGAATAGTACGACAGAGAAAAAAATGAAAGAGAAAAAGAAATAATTCTTGAGCATCCTCTGATAGTATTTTTGCGACTAATCCCATGAAAGGAGTCTAATCGTTTCTCGGTAGGACCTATATCTACTAACTAGTTGTATCCCGTCAAGTAAGATCTTTTATAGTTAGCTATATAGTACGTCAATTCGTGCTCACCTTCCAAGAGAGAGAGAGAGAGAGAGAGAGAGAAAGAGAGAGAGAGAGAGAGAGAGAGAGAGAGAGAGAGACACGTTCGCAGACGTCTGTTAGGTACATGAACTTCTCTCCAAGAAAGGACAGAGGTCGAGGTTAACTGGTTAATCGTACCTTTAAACTTCGAGGATATCTTGAAGGATATATCGACGACCATGACGATCAACAAAAGCAGGTGTCCTTCTTATTGATTTTCAACACAATCTACCTTTTCATGTCACGTCAAGGTATTGCTTTGTAGATTCGGAAGGTATATTAGAAATTTTATCTCGAAAAATTATTAAAGTGAACGAGAGTCAAATCGCACTCTCGATATCGTTTGAATAGAACTTGTTTCGAATCACGTGTAAGATTCATTTAACAGGGAAGCGTTGAAAGCTTGGTCCAATTTCGTTCTCGTTGATAGATCGTCATCTGGAGACCGTATGTAGATTTACGAATTACGTTTTACGAAGAATTTAATACAAAAAAAAAAAAAAAAGAAAAAAAGGAAAAATGAGAAAAAACTAAAAAGAAAGAAAGAAAGAAAGAAAGAAAGAAAGAAAGAAAGAAAAAAAAACTCGAATGAGTAGAAAACAATTTTAATTCGGGAAATCCCTTCGGTCGTGAGCTTTCGACAAAAAATCGAGTATTTCAAAATTGGTTCGCGTATGCTCTATATCTATTATATATGTACATGTGTGTTGTATATCGCTCGGCTTTCTCTATACAAGCCTTTTAGGATAGTTCGGTTCAATCCGTAACTATTGCCGTGCTATTTCATGCCGTTTTATCCGATTTCTCTTTGTCTCTCTCTCTCTCTCTCTCTCTCTCTCTCTCTCTCTCTCTCTCTCTCTGCATGTGTAGACACACAGACACACACACATGCATGTTTTATTTCATTTTTTATGATACATATAACGCCAAACGTTTGAGTAAATGTGTTTTGCAAAAGTGTCCCTTTTTGTCAGTTTGTTTGATTCAAATGTAATGTAGGCAGATACACACAAACACATACATACGCTTCGATCATATTTATTTTTAATACTTAATAGTATGTACGAGTTTGAAATCGTTTTTACGTTTATCGAAAAGTATACGATAATTTTAGGAATTATTTCGATTATTGCGATATCGGAATTTATCTAGCTTTTCTAAATCGAAAATTCATATGACGATAAATATAATTCTTGCGAAAGCTTATAATATCAACTTTCGGCTATAGAGAGTAATTCCATGACGATATCTAAGAGCATGAACCGAGCTAGTGTAAAAGGTGTAACCTTAGGTAGGAAACGAGCCCATTGGGATCTGTTCTACGATGGAAGACTTAGAATATACACACACACACACACACACACACACACATATATATATACATATCTTTGGTCAATAACTTACACTCTCGGCTTGTTCTGACGTTTTGGTAGACACTTGGAATCGTTATTATTAATGGTTATATCGATCATTCTCATGATATACGTATACACACGTACATATATATATATATATATATATATATATATATATATATATATACATATCTGCTTTATTATTCGCTCATTATTAAAACGTTTATATATATATATATTTTTTTTTTCTTTTTATTATTTGTGCGAGTATAATCTAATTATAAGTTAGGTATTAAATGATTTCATTGCATTTCGATATTTTTTGCTCACTTTTTTTAAATCTCTTAATATTGTATTCAACGAAACTTCAAAGAATACTTCAACAGTAACTTATTCTTAATCTTTCTTTTCTATTTTTAATATATTTTTATTTTTTATTAGCCGTTATGATATTCTCTAAAGTTAAAAAGTATTATTTAACATCGAATTAATACTAATTAATATACTGAATGGTAACATAAATTTGGAGTTTTGCCGATAAAATTAGAAACATCAGAATATTTATTCGCAGCAAGATATTTTTTCTAAAAATATTATCTTTTTTTTTTTCTTCTTTTTTTTTCGAAAATTAATTCGTTGATGTATCGTGAATATAGTTGGTAACGAAATGAAAGCTTATAATTATATAAAACTTTTCTTTCTTTCTCTTCTTGTATCTCTCTCTCTCTCTCTCTCTTTCTCTCTCTCTCTCTCTCTCTCTTTCTTTCTCTATATCACTCTCTCATTTGGGAATCTTGTATGAGTATATCAAAGACGTTCGAAATATGGAAATTACTCGTTTGTATTTGAATGTTTGATCGGTAGTAACATTCGTAATGGCTTTAGATATGGCTTTCCGTAAAGGGCAGAGAGGTTATGACGATTTGGTATCGAGTTTTGATCGATTCCCTGGAAAGAGAGATCTCATAGCAATTGGCATATTTAATCAAACGTTAATTTACACTATTGGCAACGTTTTGGCTGCCAATAGTTTGCGTATGACCGCCCACACACACACACACACACACATATATATATATATATATATATATATATCGATGATATATCGATTACAGACAACCAGTCTCGGTTTAGTTGATTACATTTCCTGTTCGTATTTACCACGTAGGAGTATAAGATGATGGAAGTGTCTTATCGAGTTAAACTTAATATGATAAAAATTTCTATATCAATAATTTTCAATCGATTCCATATCGATTCTACGTAAACATGATAAGTATATACATTCAATTATTTTTTTCTTAGTATGAAAGAATTCTGAGTTATTTATTGTAGGGTCAAGGGATATATATATATGTACAGGCCATTTCGTGACCAGAAACCAATTTTGGGTTAGCATCTGAATAGCAACGATCTAGTTTTAGGGTCAACTATATCCCGACGCACATTACCTTTGATCTCAATAACTATGCTATTACGAGTGAATAAGCCGAATCAAGATCGAGCCTTACATATCTGTATTTCATACTATTCATTGACAATTTTATGCGATTACAAAGTGCCACAGTATGTACATATAATGAATATGAACGTTGAATAAACTCTTTCTTTAACTAATGTAATAATATATAACAATATCGAAGTAAGATATTTTTCATTTTTTATGAACATTTTTTATAGATAGGCATAGATATTGTTTTAAAAGATGTTCAAATAATATTTATTACGAGCTCGTAAAACCATCGAGATCCGTTCGGTATTATGAATACATCATAAAATTCATTTCACGATATCTGTCCATAACGATGAATGCTAACATAGAATGGAAATGAAGGGCTGGAGATATTTTTTTATTGTTTAAATCCTCTTTTCTCTCTCTCTCTCGCTCTCTCTCGCTCTCTCTCTCTCTCTCTCTCTCTCTCTCTCTCTCTCTCTCTCTCTCTCTCTCTCTCTCTCTCTCTCTCTCTCTGTATGTCTCTCTATTTTTCGTTATTTATTTTTTCTATTTTTTTTTCATGCATAGAACGAAGAGCGTAAGGGAATCGTTCGTGCTTCTATTTGAACTCGGTTTATGGTTTCGAGGTACATTTAATCCGAATCCGAGAGCCATTACGAGAAAAGCAAACAGAGTTACGATGGAACATTCTGCATTCGATTCTGCGAGTTGACGTTTGCATCGTCTTTGGGAGATTACACTGCGCAGGCCTCATTCTACACCTGGGATCAGAGTTTCATTCCAATTGCAACTAAGCAGAAATGGTCAATGTCCGGTATAGAAATCCTTGATCCGTATAAATTCGAAGCTCTAGAAATCCATTATATGAAGAAAAAAAAAAAACAAAAAGAATAAGATATACTAGGATTCTATTTTTTTATCTTTCGTTATTTCATTTCAAGATTTTTCTTAATTTTCTTTTTAATTTATTTAGAGATGTTATATTTATTATAAAATTAATTCATGTTATAAATTCATTAATTCAACATGAATTAATTTTATAAAAACTATGTTGATTAGGAAAGAAATAGTTGTATCCTGAGATCTACAATGAATTATTTTTCTTTTTTCTTTTTTTTTTTGTTTATATTTTCTCAGGACAATATCCCTGTAATAGTATTGTTATGAACGTAAATGGTTGGTAAGTTTTTTTTCTCGTTCATTCAACATCGAAGAGAAAGGATCTTGAAAAGAAAAGGAAGTCATTTTTCTCAAGTGTCACTTCCTCTTAACGGACTCTTTACGAGAAAGATCATACTTAATTTAACAGATGAATATGTCCAATAGCATGATGATATTTTGTCAAACTTGTATCACGAAATGCGATGCCGTCTCGTTTAATTTAATTCGAAGTGACATTATGCTGGCTGTCACAGTAAGATGATCAATCGTGTGTAAGCGTCTCTTGATGGTTCATCGAATTTCGAAAACAGGCGTTAATAGTTCGCTCAAAAGTATATCTATTAATAGGATATAATCAAGAAGTACGTAGACGATGAAATTTTGTTGAAAGTGTAAAAACAAAAAAAAAAGAAAGAAGATTATTATTGCGTTTGTTGATATACTTTAAAGAAGATTAATTGTTTCAAAAAAAAATAAAAAAAAGAAAGAAAAAGACGAGAAAAACAAAGAACTTGTTATAACGATGATTACACGTAAACGAAGTATTCTATCTGACTGATAACAGAGGTAAACAAGTGGAAAGAGAGCAAAATTCCCCCTTTTCTATTTTTCTCTCACGATCCATTGTAATTCGTCCCTTTTCTTTGTTCTTCTTATTTCTCCTTCCGATCTCGTTTTGTATATCTGTAAAAGATAGGAGGACTTGGAAAAAGTCATCGTTCGAATTACGATTTCCCGAATCTACATATGTCTAATTTTAACGAACACGTTGTTTTTTCGTCTAGATATACGGTTTTATATAAAGAATACATATGTATATATATATATATATATATATATATATATATATATGTATATATATATATATATATGTATGTATATTTTTATGTGTATTATCTTTTTACGAATTTTAGTAAAAAATTGCCATTCATCCTACCTACTAACAAAAGTTTGTATCGCGGCTGTCAGATATTATGTTCGGACTAAATACGACCATAGCAGTTTTTATGTTAGAAAAAACTCCTATAAATTAGTCTACATATATTTCAGCCGACATTAAAAGTCACTTTATTAGTTTAACTTTTTTACAATAGACGTACAACCAAATATCTGGCATTATTCGTTAATAATTGAGAAATTTTACGTAATACGACTTATAAAGAAAAAGCGATCTTACATTCTATGCAATCTCAAATATTGCACATATTTACAAAAGAACAATATTCTTCTATCAAGCCGTTTAAGATTTTTTTTTATTTAAATTAGAAGAAACAACAATGTGAGTCTTAACATGAAATATATACGTAGGTATGTATATTATTTACAAATAAAGGAGAAAAGAAATTTGGCACAAACATTGATAGACATATACATTGAAAAGAGAGAGAGAGAGAGAGAGAGAGGGAGAGAGAGAGAGAGAAGCATCTTAACCTTTTGCCTTTTTTCTCTAGTTCATTTTTTCTTTCGGACATTAATCGAAGGACAAGACAATCGAAAGAGAAAGACAACCCTCAGGCTATACTATTTCTACTACTACTACTACTCTTACTACTCCTATTACTATTGCCACTACTATTTCTACTACTCCTATTACTACTCCTACTCCTACTATTACTACTGCTGCTGCTGTTGCTACTACTATTACTGCTTTTACTATTACTACTACTACTGCTACTATTATTACTGCTACTACTACTATTAATATTACTATTACTGCTACTGCTACTGCTACTAATACCGTCACAATTATCATATTCTTCGTTGTCTTCCTTGAAGACGATCTACTGTCGCCTCTCCACCTCGTTTTCCCTTTCTCGTGTCCGCGCGGAAATCTTACCGATGTAACACGAGCGCACGGTAATGTGACCGCCGCGTGAAGCCAGACGGAGTTTGACGGGGAGGGTACGGAAAGGGGGCAAGCAAAAGGAAGCAAGCTGGCAGGCGGAGGTGGATCGAGGTAGCCAGGGTTCTAGCAACGACGTAACCCGTCACGGTGAAGGGGATGTCGGGGGTATTGCGGGTGAAGGACGAGAGAAGTAGTAGCAAGAAAGAGATGGAGAGAGAGAGAGGGAGAGAGAGAGAGAGGGAGAGAGAGAGAGAGCGAGAGAGAGAGCGAGAGAGAGAGGAAGACTATGGATTAGACAGAGACAATGAAAGAGGAGTGTATGAGGGAGAGAAAGAGAAAGAGAGAGGAAGGGAGAATGGATCGTGAGTTAGACAGAGAAAAAGAGACGAAAGCTGGAAAATCGTTGGATAGAGAAAAAGAGAGAGGGGAAGAGAGAGACAGAGAGAGAGAGAGAGAGAGAGAGAGAGAGAGAGAGAGGGAGAGAGAGTGAGAGAGACGGAAACAGAAAGATATAGAAAGAGTGAGTGTTAGTAAAAGAGATGGAGGATGGAAAGGGTGAGTAAAAAAGAGAAAGAGAGAGAGATAGCCAGACAGAGAGAGAAAGAGAGGAAGACAGAGATATAGACAGACAGACAGAGAGAGAGAGAGAGAGAGAGAGAGAGAGAGAGAAGAGAGAGAGAGAGAGAGAGAGAAAGCAAGCATACTGCGAGAGATGGAAGGGTGGGAAAGAGCGAGAGGGGCGAACTGTCGAGGGGTGGAAGAGTGAGACGAGGAGAAGCGAACGTTGCGATCGATCGGCACTTTCCGAGCAGCGGGAGGCTTTTGGCTATATAGAAGAGCTCCTCCTACGCTCTCTGCGCCAACACAACCAATGCTTTTCGCTTTTCCTATAGCACCTTTCTCATTTTCGTTCTTCAGAGGACTATTTTTATCCATTTCTCTCTCTTCCTCACTCTCCTTCTCTCTCTCTCTCTTTCTCTCTCACTTTACCTATCTTTATCTTTCTTTTCGTTTAGAGACTTTTTTCCTCGTCATATAGAATTACTTCCTTACTCTTCGGAGCACGCAGAATTCTGTGACGAACGACTGACATAAGCGAGAGCAGCTGTTCCCAACGGACACGCTTCCTTAGTTCATTCGCTTCCTTCTCGAAAGAGGGAACTGAGCCCTCTTCGGTGTACGTCACAGAAATGTTGCACGACGAAGCGGCTCCTCATCTCTACTTTTTTTCTCCCCTCCTTTGAAAGATGGGAAGAAAGGGAAAAGGAAAGAGAAACAGAGACAGAGAGAGAGAGAGAGAGAGAGAGAGAGAGAGAGAGAGAGAGAGAGAGAGAGAGAGATAAAGAATGGAGGGTGAACGAAGGGGAAAACGAAAGGAGATACGCTACTGTACTAATTCGTAGTTTCTTCTTCTTCTTCTCCTCCTTCTCCTCCTCTTCTTCTTACGATCACGCTCTCACGTTTGTACGTGCATTTTACTACTTCGAAGGGCTCAAATTCTTCTTCTTTTAACCCCGACACTCGTTACGTTGAAATACGAAAGAATATGTTTACGGCTTTAGGGCTGAGTTGTTCTTTACCGACCCGGAGACTTACGACTTGTCGAGAGGGCCAAAACAGAAAGAACTAAGAGGGAAGAGAAAGACAGAGATATTCCTCCCTGATTTTAATACCGAAAGTGCAGTAAAGGGCTTTGACCCTTTTCAATTACTTGCAATGAGAAGGAACGAACGAGATTTCTTTATTGAGCGATTCTTATTCAACACCGGGGATACACGGCGATAGAAAATTTATGTCGGGTTACGTCAATGAATTGCATGAAAGAATTCGATTAACGATCCTTTTGGTCTCGTTCCAAAAATACACTACATCTTTGCGTATTTCTTTTTCTTGGTTCTTTTTTTTTCTCTCTCTCTCTCTCTCTCTTTCTTTTTTTCTTTCTTTTTTTCTTTCTTTTTCTTTTGTAAGACATAATGAAAGTAAAATCAGGCTACCCCATTATTTATGGAACTTGCGTAATGAACACTATATTATACATAACGTATCTATTTTCTTTTTTCTTTTCTTTTCTTTTCTTTTCTTTTCTTTTCTTTTCTTTTCTTTTCTTTTCTTTTTTCTTTGTAACAGAATATGTCGTACAAATTTTAGGGATACCATCTACCTATCAGACTCAAGTTGCACGATCGCATTAATAAAAGGATATTCCCCTAACATTACAACAGATCGCGAAAGTTTTGTCCTTTTCGCAAGTAATACAGTAACGTAAACTTTCCTTCGCATATGTTTCTACGTACGTTTGTATGTGTTACATCGTACGCGCGTACTTGAGTTTGTGTGAGTGTATTTGTTGTTGGGAGAGATAACGAATGTAGTTGTAGAGTAGTCCTCGGTGTTATAACGAATGTAACAGGTTCTACGTTACGTCTTACGTGTATTCGCTTGACACTAGATTTATCGAAATTGTAGAGTATTACATTTCTCTCCTTCCATCTATTTTTCTATCCTTCTCTTTCATAGATGTTTGTTTTTCTATTTTTTTTTTTTTTTTTTTTTTTTTTTTTGGTGATAGTGCAACTACAACTGCAACTTTCATCCTTTCATCCTTTCATCCTTTCATCCTTCCTTTATCCCGAGCGACGTATTAAGCACTTAACACCTGATCTATTTACACTTTATTGGTCCACTGTACTCTCTCTCTCTCTCTCTCTCTCTCTCTCTCTCTCTCTCTCTCTCTCTCTCTCTCTCTCTCTCTCTCTCTCGTAGAAACTTTTAACTTCATTCGGAAGATATATCACGGCGGGAAACGAACTCGGCCGCACATAGCGTTCAACTTGAAATTGAGAAATGTTCGCCAAAACTGTTGCGAACCTCCGCGGAGTACTCGGTCCATCTCTCTTCTGTTAGTAGTGCCAGTACTTCTTCTTCCACCACTTCGTTCTTCTCATCTTCCTCTTATTCCTTCACAACCTCTCTTTCTCCTTCTCCTCCTCCTCCTCCTGCTCCTCCTCCTCCTCCTTTGCTTCTTCTACCGAAAGAGCACCAGATGTAATTATCGTTTTTCCTCGCGGTACTAGAATCATGCATTATGATAAATGAAGTATTCGATGATAAATTTCTGACGGACGTGCGTCGGTACTCGGAAATTTTCGATAAATCTTTCTCCATGGTACGGCTCAATGTTCGCCATACCATGTGAACGTATTCCCTTAGTAAATACATCAGCCTCAAACCCATTCTCGAATTTACAAGTTTTCCTTAGTTTGAGTTTGGTTCGAACCGATTACTAGGTGGGACGTGTGTAGATTCTAGCCGATTGATAGTATCCCAAGTCGTCGATCATAACTTCAAGGAGGATCTATCCGATGAGTGAGAGAAAAAGAGCGAGAGAGAGAGAGAGAGAGAGTTTTCTTGTTCGTAAGTAAAACTCTGAAATGAAGTTTGGAGAGGCTTTTCGACTTCTTGTACATTTCTTCTCTCTTCCTTGCTTGTTATACTTTCACTCTCTATCTCTCTCTCTCTCTCTCTCTCTCTCTCTCTCTCTCTCTCTCTCTCTCTCTCTCTCTCTCTTTCTATCTTTTATATATATATATATATATATATATATATATATATATCTTATCTATCGATTTCTTTCAACGGCCACCATTAACGATCTCGTGCTTTTATCAAAACGTGTTGATATTAATATATATTTCATTGCCTTAAATTTTTTCATATTCTTGACTTCTCATGGTCAAAAAAAAATTCATGAAATATTACCACGTTAAAAAAACTACCGGTAGAAATGTCGATTTTATGTTCATTTTTGCGAGGCAAATGACGACTAACTTCAGTTAACGATCCATTAATAATCTTGAGTTATGTAAATTGTATTATTACGTCAATATTATTCTTTTCTGATATTTTGTGAATAATGTCAAATCTATTATAAATTCGTAACTCCGATATCTCAAGGTTGTGAAAGATATTAGTGTGTTAATTTTGTTCGAAATAATCGAATCAAATAGAAGCGAAAAAGTAGAGAAATGATTAAAAAAAAAAAAAAAAAAAGAAAAAAAAAGAAAGAAAAAAAAAAGAAAAGAAATGAAGAAACTCAAAATGATACTTGTAATCGAATTTGAAATTATCAACAGGGATGACGTATCCGTAAAGTACAGAAAGTTCGATCGTAATTTCGAACTATCCCTTGCAGGATGCAGTTCGAGCGTTGTCAAACGTAACGTGTAGTAGGTAACCCTCAACCCCTCGTCCCACGACACTAAAACGTGATAGGGAGAGAAGGGGTAGAAAATGTTTGCTCATCGATCGAATTTCTGTCTCTGTTTTCCTGTGATCAAACTTTATCCGGAGACTAGACGTTACTGCTGAAACGGAGCATGTAATTTGGGTACACGTAATTGTAGCGCATAAAACACCTGGGCTCCTTCGCACGATACGTTCGAACGTACGTATATATGTATCTATATATATATATATATATATATATATATGCACATGTACGTATGCTTCTCTCTCTCTCTCTCTCTCTCTCTCTCTCTCTCTCTCTCTCTCTCTCTCTCTCTCTCTCTCTCTCTCCACTTCTCTCTTTTCGTCGACAGCAAAGCTATATCCTACTCTACGTTACAACTTGTAAAATTAATAGTACGCTTGAATGCAACTTACGTATACGTAATAAGCATTATCAATCTTAACGTACAACTTTTGCATGTTAAACAAATAGCGAGTATTTCATCGTACACGTTACAGGATACCCTTATTTTTCTCTGTTATATTAAATATATAAAGGTATATTTAAATTTCATTTTGAAATCGGTTATCGAAAAGAAAAGTCGTTCAAGCTTGCACGAATTTTTTTTTACGAGAATGACGTAGAAGCGAATAATGGCTGGCTGGTTAAATGGGGAGATAAAAAAAGATATCTTCATAAAAACCTCACAAAGAAATTTAAACGAGTTTTTCCATTGATTAAGAACTATCGGGAAATTAAACGATATCATTGTGACAATTTCTATTGAGAAATTCTACATTTTTATTAATATTAGAATTATTTATTTTCGATAAATGTAACAGATATTTTTCTGTTTAACTAATAATAATAATACTAATAATAATAATAATAATAATAATAATAATAATAATAATAATAATAATAATTAAAAAAAAAAAAAAAAATATGAAAATATTATAGAAATTCGAAAAAGGAAGAAGAAAAAAAAATGTAATTTTTTTCATCAACCACCATTATTATTTTTCGTTATACGTATACGCATGTACTGACATTAACATTAAACGAAGTTACCGAGCAATGTATAAAACATAGTTAATTAACAATAATACACGTTGACGAGACAGACGGCGAGGTCGTTACTGTTTCACGTCAAATAGGGCGAGAGTTCGTTTACATTATTATCCGTTGCTGACGTTTTATCGTCCGACGTTAACACGCGTTTTCGGACATCGCGTAGAGGCATCCGCATCGCGGCGAAGCACCGAACGAACTCGCGTGCATCGTGTAATTACACGTCGTGCAAACGACGCAGAAATACCATCGCGAGATTTCCCGACAGACTCGTGTACTTTTGTTCCGTCATCTCTCTCTCTCTCTCTCTCTCTCTCTCTCTCTCTCTCTCTCTCTCTCTCTCTCTCTCTCTCTCTCCTTCTCTCTCTCTCTCTTTTTCTCTCTCTATTTGTGTCTGCCCTTCTCTCCATCTTTCCGTCTTTGTCTTTCTCGTTTCTTACATTCACAAACACGTGCCTATTTTCTTTCTCTCTTTCTCTTCTTACTCCATAAAAGACTCGCAAAGGTCTCCTTCTCTTCTTCTCTTCTCCCTCTTCCCACCTCCCACTTATCTCTGTCCTCCTCCCACCTACCTCCGCCCACTCCCCTACCACCTCATTTGTATATACACGAACGTATACGTTTTACGTCGACAACTTAAGAAAGGTCAGGTCTAGGTCGCGTGTTTAGATCTACGCGCGATCGAAGAACGCTACTTCGCTTCGTAACATCGACTTTTAATGAAACTAGCTTAAGAAGGACGCTGCTATCTCGACGAACGCTCGATAAAATTTATAGTTAACGCCGAATAACTCGATCTATGTTCATTCTTAGATCTCGTTTAAGGTTATACGAATATTTGAGGGCGTAGGAATAGGATGTGTTTAGAATATATTAATATATTTAACGATGTATATAGTGTATGTGTGCGTGCGTGTGTGCACGCGCATATGTATATAAGCACGTTAGTTTCTCTGTAATATACGTACATAGGCATGTTATCTCTCGCTACACGAGACGAAGGTCATATTAGAAATTTTATCATAGATAATAATATGACTTTTAGCGGAATTGATTTGAGGATTATTTATAATAATGAAAAGAAAAGCAAAATTTTTTTCTTAGAATAAAATAAATAATTTATACATTTTGTTTGATAAAATAACTACATATATATATATATATATATATATATATATATATATATATATATATATATAGAAAAAATAAAGTTTAATAATATTATTAGAAACGATTACAGATTTTTATCTTATAACTTATTTATTAAATCAACATTTATTTTGATATTATTTTATCTATTTTCGATGATTTTATAGATGACTCATATACATTGCACTCGTTGTATCATTTCGAATAAATATCGTTGTCAAATGATAAAAGTAAGATAAATTCATGTTAACCGAACAGGTTTATATATACACGAAACGAGTTTATATATGAAACGAAAGACACACATGTATCTACGAGTATCTCGTACTTTGACATTTCACATGTACGTGCTCGCAAAGGTACGGTTCGTTGCCCATCAACAATGACCCATCGATATATTTTTAGAAAGTAGGAAATAAAAAGATCGTTTCTTAATAGAAATATGAAGATCGAACAATGATGCCAACGATATTATCATCTCATTCGAAGGAGAAAGTCTGTAGAATATGGCACGTAGGGATCAAAGGATGAAAGGGGAAAAGAAGAAAGGGCAAGGGAAGGTTGCAACATCTGTTCTTTATATAAGAAAATATTTAATTCCCATGACGCATCCAATCCTCTCGAATTCCATTGGCTATTTCCTGACCTACTCTATTCAAGCTTCTTTTGAATTTGGTGTGCAATCGAGAGATACGGAATTTAATGTCGACACGAGTAGGAGGAAAGTAGTCTCTCTCTCTCTCTCTCTCTCTCTCTCTCTCTCTCTCTTCTATATTAGATTTGCATGCGATAGTTGAAAGCCACTATCAGCTTTATCAGTCTCACATAAAAACATGAACGATCGATCTACTAGCGTTTCTTTTTAAACCTCCTCGACGTTCTCATTTCACGGCGACGGTGCTAAAATTAGATGAGAGCCATTGATATATATATATATATATATATATACACGTATATATATATATATCTTCTTAACGATTTCGATATTATATCCGATGTTATTATTATTATTATTCTTCGATATCATCTCGAACGGTATACGGAAACACACGTCGATCAAATTCATTGACTGAGATCTTTATTTATTGGTTTGTATTATCGCGATAATGTCATATTTATATCAATGAGATTAACTTTTATCCTGATAAACACAACAGTAAGGATTATGGCCTTCAATTTCTATTTGTAAAAATATATTACGGATCGGAGTATACTACAAAAAAATTTTTTTATTTCGTATGTTTGTCCGTTCAAATGAATATACGTGAATTAATGAAAAATGATAACGAGGTTGGTCCATTTATATATATATATATATATATATATATATATATACAATTAATCGTTTAAATATTTAAACGACATAGTTGATATAAAGTCATAAATTTAAAATATACCATTTTGCTGTCGGATTATTTAAATTATTAACTTTATTCGGACTATAAAGTTTGACATTATCAAAGTGATCTCGAGGACATGAATAAGATTGTATCTTTGCAAATTATTGTTCACTTTTTTGATTTATTATCGTTCATATTTTACGAGAAGTTTGTGAATCGATACGAGTTTGCATTTTCTTTTTTCTTCTTCCTTTTTTCTTTTTTTTTTCTTTTCTTCCTTTCTTTTCTCTCTCTATTTTTTTTCTTGGAGCGCGGTGCAAATGAATTTTTTATTAAATTAAATCTTTTCATAAAAAATATTGACATGTTTATGAAGTTTTATAATTCAATTAAATGGTTATCAAAGTTAACGAGTTAATCAAACTTTACTTGTATCTTTTAAACGGTCATGGTTATTCTGATAAAAGATTGAAACAAAAAAAGAAAAAAGAAATATAAAGAATGATTATCTATTGACATTTTTGTTCTCTCATCGTTATTATTTTCAAGGTGATCCAAGAACGATATTCTTTTGTGCGCTTATTTGCTTATACCGAGGAATAAGTTTGATCGATCTGTTTGAAAAGATTATCGATAAGTATTATGCATACAAAAAACATACTCGCATACACTTTGAGTTACGTATGATTTTCGTAATGATCATAGCTGTTTAATTGTGTGTTATATTTATAAAAAGTATTAAACTGCGTTAATATTTTTCCATCA
>NC_140819.1:2295000-2520000 GCF_050613455.1 Vespa mandarinia
GTATTTGAAAAGATTCTTCAAGGTAAAAAAATGTGTGTGTGTAGGTATATATACTAGGTATATACTAGGTATATACTAGGTATATATATAGGTATATATAATTACGATTGACCTTTTTACTTTTTTATGACTCCTACTTCAACATCCTGTTTTATTGTGTTCGTGTATGCTAGAACATGTGTCAATCGTCATATATACAGAAAGAAAGAATGAAAGAAAGAAAAAAAGAGAGAGAAAGAGAGAGAGAGAGAGAGAGAGAGAGAGAGAGACGGTTTGACAAAAAGAATTGTAAATGCTTTTCTACGCTCGATTATGAATTTGACGAAAGTCGCAAAATTTATGTAAAGTCTTTTTCCGATGATCTTTGCGTAGCTTTCCGATAACGGAAAATTATAAATAAATTTCTCGATATTAAGTGTCATAATGACAACGTAAAAGATGTTAGTCGTTGAAAATGACGATATCGTTAAAGCCGATTTTCTTAATACATCGGGTTTGATGTAGTTATATGCTATATCAAGAAAGTGCCTTCCTAACCAACGATTATCGAAGTGCTCGGTAACTCGATATATTTTGTTCGAAAGTTTGACACTTTCACGATGGTTATAATGTGACCGTTCTATGAGGCCAAACGTCAAAACAAGAGAAGCTGACACTTGCTATGATTAAACATCGGTTTACGTAATATAAGTTTGTTATTGTTAGTGATTATTAGCTGTAAAAAAATATTTGAAAAATATAAGATATCTTTATTTAGATAAAGATAGATTTAATCTTGTGATATTTGATAAATATTAGATTTATAATTTTCTCTCTCTCTCTCTCTCTCTCTCTCTCTCTCTCTCTCTCTCTCTTTCTCTCTCTTTCTCTTTGTCTTCCTTTCTTTTTTTTTTTTTTTTTTCTTGTTCTTCCCAAAAACTTTCGAAATAACTCAACTTCACATTAAATTTATCGATTAATTAATTATCGGATTACGTCAATGTAGACTTCTATTCCTTTTTAAGACTACACTGGTAAATATTGTATTATGCATTCGGCCTGGTCGTAAATCTTGATGGCCAAAGTCGTCACCATGTTCGATAACATCGAAAAGTCGAATAAATACTTTGATTTATTGTCCATTCTTATGGCCGAAACCTACAAATCTGGAACGTCAAGGATTTATGTACAGCAGATCAGGTCGAATATCGGTATCGTTTTTTAATGAATCAGACGCGTTACCATCGACTTTTCAATCGATTAAAAATAGGTCAGACTATTTTTTGGACAGTTCCAATCGATAGTTGATTCGATCGATGCTCGATTTAATTTTCTAGTCGTTTATTTTTCAATTGTAAATTTAACGTAATTCCGATGATTATTCGAACATGAATGAATGTCCTCATGGATTTGAATTAGCGATCGCCTTTTCGACGTATTGACAAATATAGATGTGAATCGCGTTCACAGTCAGTTTGATCAAATCTACTCTAATTTTAATGAAATGAATATAGTGAATGAGCTAATTATTAAACGTTTAAAAACATATTTCGATAAATATATATCATATAATTATTTATGTTCTAAATTCTTCAACTTTGCCTAAATAGGATTATTATCAAAGAAAAATGTTTCAAATGTAATAAATGTAAGATCGTAAGAAATAAATTATTCGTGTTATTTTCAAAATGTATGCCATTTCTGATAACTAAGGAAATGATGGATGAGTTCATTCGTTTTAAATAAAAGTTAGATAAAAGAAATAAAGTAAAAAAAATAAATAAATAAATCCAAAAAGAAAATGAAGGAACCATTTTCCGTTTGGCCTTTTAAATCGATTAAATTGCAATATAAGCTTTTTATATTTAAAATTGATATACTTTTTTCTTTATTTTCTCGTGGGAATTGTTCCTTCTTCCGATAACAATTCTCCGAGATTATTCTTTATGTGATCGCAATGGAAAAGAGCGTAAACGTCGTTCGCAATCTGAAAGACTAGGAAAGAGTATATCGAAAAACGAGAGGAAGAGAGAGGGAGAAAGAGAGAAAGAAATAAAGAGAGATAGAGGTTTACATTTGCTGCACTCTCGTGCATTACGTCAGACAGGGTAGCGTTCCTAGTTTTCTGTGGAACATCGAGAACAAAGCCACGAAGATTCTCACTCGGCTAAGTTCTCTACAAGCTAGGAACCTTCGAGACTCTCGAAAACCCGTTCCCCGAAAAACCTCGTTTTAAAAATTTCCAACCCACGCTTCTCAACCTACGTTTCTCTACTAGCTGGCAAATTCGTTCCTCCGTTTGCGTTTTGTTAAGAGTAGTTGCTGATGAAGTCGACCTTGAAGCGTAAAACTCGTTAAAAAGTCTGATAATCCGACTGGAAGAAGCGGCAGAAACGACGGAATATAATATATGATATGATTGTTCGTCAGGTATTTTTATATATAACAAAATTTGATATTTAGTTTGAAAATAATACAATTGAGATATTTTTAAGATAAAATGAAAAAAAAAACTTGTGAATATTAATTTTTATAATTCAAATAGATAATTCAATTGGATTCGATTATAATTCAAATGGATAATTCTAATAGAGGGATATATACTAATCATATCGGTTATCGGCAATTTCAAACTTTTTAACACGATTTAATTTTCTATTCATTTATTCGTTATTAAGATTTTAAATATCGATGTAATTATAATTATCCCGATAATTTCGCAAATATCGAATAAAATTATGAAGAAAGTGTTCAAATTAAGAGAAATATGAGCAATTTGGATTCTTCTTTTTCTGTTTTATTTCTTCCTTTTTTTCCCTTTTTTTCCTTCACTCCTCTTTTCTACTCTTTCGAAAGGGATCGCCTACATTGCAAAATTGTGTCACGTAGGCAGCGTGACTGAGCGCGTTGAAGTTAGCGTGGAACGCGCTCGTGTCGATCTTTAGTCGTCTCCATTCAAGGGCAGATATCTCGAGGTAGAAGGGCAAACTGAAGGAGAGAAGAAGGGCCTTCTCCCTTCGTTTCCACGAACAATGCACGGTCGTTATCTTAGCCGGTATTTCGTTGTAATTTCTACGAAAGCTGCCTGCCTTTTCTCTCTCTCTCTCTCTCTCTCTCTCTCTCTCTCTCACCCTCTTTTTCTTTCTCTCTTTCTCATTCTTTCTTTTTTCCTTTCTTTTTTTCTTCTCTCTTTCTTCCTTCATTTCTCTTACACGTGGTCTCACTTCCCCCATTTTTTACGCTGTACCTCTCCACACCGAAAATACGTATTGTGTCCCCCCTTAGACCAAGTTGAACCGAGTTTCTCCCTGAAAAAGATCAAGCAACAATAATAACAATGCAAATATAATAATAAGAGTAAGAATATACGAACATGTTTCTTCCTGAGGTCATGAAAAACTTTGCTCTGGGGTCTTCTTGCCGATTCAGGATCGTCTGTGAATCACGAAGGAAGCGAAACGATGAGACGAAAGAGAGAGAGAGAGAGAGAGAGAGAGAGAGAGAGAGAGAGAGAGAGAGAGAGAGAGAGAGAGAAGGTGAGATTCGTTTCGGTCGTACTTCGTATGAAGCTGAACAAGTAAAGTATAAAAGAGATATTCGGTGAATGCTCGTCCCCGAACGAAAGGAAGTATAATCATCGAATGGAGCATAACGTGTGGAGGAGCTCTTTAGCGAGAATGAACGAGAACGAGAAACGTGGTCCGTGTAAAGAAAAATAGCAAGAGAAGAACGTTTCTTTTTCTAGTTTCTCGTTCTTTAAAAATCGGAGGAAGATGATCTTATCGTTGATGATGACGATATATAATGATAAAATATTAAATAAATTTCGTAAAATTATGAAAAGGAAGTAGGGCTCAAGATGAATCTGAGATTCTCTTCTTTTATCATCTTATTCTCATCTGATTCTCTTCATTTTTCTTTTATTTCACGTAATTGCAATAAGGACGAATTGAGACTACTCGAAAAGCTTTACTTTGTTCGATGTAGAATCAAGTCTCGTTAAGGGTAGGCAAGTAGGAGAACAATCGTGATTTCAGAGAAACGAAGTACGAAGACTGAAAACGAAGGGATGGATGAATGAAGTGGAGAAATAGTAGGCGGAAGAAGAGGAAGGGAGAAAGAAAAAGGAAAAAGGAATCCTTGATAAAACAGTAGGACTCCTGTGAAAGGCCGTGCGAAAAAGGCCAGAAAAGAGCGACGCTCGTCGAAGCAAACCAGTCTCTCTAAGAAACAAGTCGAGAATGAAGTCGATTAAAGTAGAAGAAGAACGAGATCGTAGAGGGAACATCGATTTAAAGAAAGAGAAAGGTTTTCTCTTGATCTACCTGCTTTTAAAGGTATCTGTATATCAGTGTTACATCTGTAAATGCATATATTATATACATATATATATATATATATATGTATATATGTATATATCGCTAGATCGAAAGGAAAGAATGGAAGTTGTAAATTGAGATGATCGGTGATCCGTGAAAATAAAAGATTCTTTGGATATGGAAAAGAGGGTTGAGCATCAGACCTTAAATATTACGATCTTTCCATCGATGAAGTTTAACGTGCTGTCCCTTCACGGATATTCATATTCGAATAAGATCTTACGAAGGATTTCTCTACGTGTATCCATTTTCGTCGCATCGAACTTGTGGAATTTCTTCTGGAACGAATTAGAATTGAGAGGTAGGAACGAACGGAGTAGAGAGAGAGAGAGAGAGAGAGAGAGAGAGAGAGAGAGAGAGAGAATACATAGAAGATGATGAAAAAGTATAAAAGGAGGAACACGTCGAGGAGTTGGAAAGAGATCGAGACAAAAGTCGAGGTCAGGGATGGAAGATGGGATAGAAGATGGGCGTTGGAACAACATGAGATGGTTAAGGAGAGACAGAGAAAGAGAAAAAGAGAGAAAGAGAGAGAGATTAGGAGGGGGTATCGAGTGAGAAAGATAGTAGGGGAACGACGAGGTTAGTGTACGCTTCCAAGGCTCTGCCAGCGTGCGTTACGAGATGCCATGGGATACACCGTGAAATGCCAAGAAGATATTGCCGATCTATCGTTGTTGGTCAGACCGGCGTGAATACAGACGCGATCGGCAGAGTAGCCTTCCCGATTCCTCCTCTTTCTTCTTCTATGTATCCTTACTCTGTCTAAGTCCGCATTCACAATATCGGTTTCTCTAATCTCAGGGGTTTTCAGTAGAGCTTTTTCAAAATCGTCTTCTCCGTCGGAAAGAGCTCAGCAGTTCTTTCCAAGAATTTTGTCGTTGGTATCGGCTCGAAAATCCCCGATTTTATTTAGGCTAATCGGGGATTTCATTGGATCGGCAAGCTGCTACTTTCGAAAGTATTTTAAAAGTGTATTAGTGTTGTTTAAGAGAAAAAGAGAATGGAAACGTTTAAAGTGAATCAACGATGTGATATGCGAATGTATCTTAAAACAAAAATGATACAACAAAGAAAATTAAAAAGAAGAAAATAAAAAAAAAAAGGAAAATGTTGCTTTGTCTTCTTATACCGATAAGCAGTTTTATATATTAAGCAGTTTTAATAGTAGTTTTATTTGCATGAATTTTTAATATTAATCTCAAATATTTTATCAGACAAAATTCTCTCTCTCTTTCTCTCTCTCTCTCTCTCTCTCTCTCTCTTTCTCTCTTTTTCTTTTTCTTTTTTTTCTCTTTCTCCGTTTTTATTCTCAGTTTTTTTCTCCTAGACGAAATGATATTTCGTTGAGGGAAAATTTGACGGCGGGTTACGAAATTAAATCGTTTTTCGAGAAAATTGGCTTGAAAACCCCTGATCCGTCTCATACATACGGAACACCCATCTCGTCCCGTAAGATAGACGTATCTACGAAATTACGAATGAGAGGATGGGACTTTTCGAATCGATAACGAAGGACGAGGATATCGTCGGAGAGAAAAATGCCTCGATCATTTCTGTGTGTGTCTTTCGTAATTTTATTTGAAATTTTTTCGCAACCGACGGAAATGGAATCTATCTTCTTTACGATAAGAAACGTGTTATCGAGTTCGTGGTTTTCGTGTTTCGTATAATTTCATGCGAATCGAATTAATGAATAATTATAATGAATGATCTGAGAACTATAATCGTCTATTGCGAAGACAATTTTATCAATGAACACGCCTATTCGTATTGTACTAATTAGCGTGACATTACGACGAGACCTTACCATTATCACGCAAAGAGAAGTAACGTTCAAGCTTAGAACGGAAGCGTTCGATTTTACGCTCGTTAATTCCTTGCTATTTGTCGTTGTTATCTGTAATGCGTATCGGTCAGCGATTAGCGAGGTTTAACGAGTGCAACTTATATCGTAACGCGTTTATCGTTACGGTATTATTACACGTATAAACGTAATAAGTAACGAATTGTAAAGTTTTTTTTTAAATAAATAATTAAATTTCTTTTTTTCCTCTCTTCCCTTCCTTCCCTATCACCTCGCCTTCCTTCCCCATTAATCATAATAGTTACATATATATATATATATATATATATATATATATATATATACACGAAAGGACAAAATATTTAGAAGGGATTCGTGCGGTATACCTATAGTCGTGTCGCGTTTTATAGAAAGTTTAGAATACAGATGACCCAGACTTGACCCAGATCTCGTGGCGAAGGCGCTTTATAAACTTGGACTCTCGAGGTGTGTTCCCACTTTAAATGTGTTTTATATTAACCAAACGTCACCTGTTCTACGAGCTAAGTTTGTTAAGAGCTTGAGGAACCAACTGACATTACTTTTCTCGAAGTATACAGCATGTAATAAGACAGTGGAAAATTATTGTACTATCGAACTACTACTGTCCTTCAATAAAAGGCAAACGAGCTACAAAACCGTCCAAGCGAAAAGTATATCATATACCTTCTCTCGTGAATTACACAGGAAGAGGAAAATGAAAGAATTGGTAGGAAGACGGTAGTAGTACATTTCTACAACGATGTAGTGACTCTCTCTCTTTTTCTCTCTCGAGTTGGCATTCTAGAAATCTACGAGCGGTAAACATTCAAAAAAAAGAAAAAGAGAAAAAAGAAGGAAGAGGGAGAGAGAGAGAAAGAAAGAGAGAAAGAGAGAGAAAGAGATAACATCGACGACAACACAAGTGTATATCAAGATGCAAAATTCTCTCTGGCAAGATCTCTCGGAGTAACTTTTATTTCCCCCCGCCCCAAGTCAGCTTACGTTCAGCAACTCCAACCCATCTTTTTCCTTTCTTCATCGAGAAGAAAACGAGAGACTCTCGATGCGTCGACTTTGGAGCCCCGAAGAAGTGGTTATCTTGGCGTGTCCCGGTGCGACGATAAACAGAAGATCGTGACGGATCCACAAGACACAAATGAAAGAGACGAAGATCTCTAGAGAGGAAGAGAGTGAAAGAATGAGACGGGAAGAAGGGTTTTGTTCTTATCTCGAGCTGCTAGTTCTTTTCTTTTTTTTCTTTCTTTCTTTCTTTCTTTCTTTCTTTCTTTTTTTCTTCTTCTTTCTCGTCTTTTTTTCTTTTTCTTCTTCTTCTTCTTCTTCTTCTTCTTTTTCTTCTTCCTCTTGTCGACTTTCGTTTGAATAATTCTTCGTATCTCAATGACCTATCTTGGAAAATATGTAGGAGACGTGTGTAATAGCAGCATTGCTTGTCTTTTTCTTATGTATGTTATTCTGTATATATGTAAAAGAGAAAAATATATCTCGCCATTCTGGCGTCTTGGAGACACCTTAACTACGAAAGGAAAATGCAAGGTCATCAAAACTAGACAGGATCTTCAATTTAATCACTTCCTTCCTATTATTTTTCGAAGTAGGAACATCGAGATCGAAGGGAATCATCGTATAATATATACTTTAAATAATAATCTTTATCGTAATTATATTTCACCATAAATATAATCATTATAATCATTAATATATTGATCATCGTGGGATCATTAATTGTTATAGTCGTTTTTAATCATTAATAATCTATTGATCATCGTTGATATAATGATTAAAATTTAATGACGTTATCGTGTAATTCAATATTATAATGTAACATCATATTACTTTAGAATTCTCACAATGGATTTTCATTCGAACTGAGGCAAAACAATAATTATATCTACAGTTCCTTACAATTACCGGAAGTATGTATAAGATGGTAGGCTTTACCATTCTGAAAAAGTAACAACTCTTTAATAGGTAAAGGAAAGATCTTAGAAAACGCGAGTCATCCTTGATTCAAAGGGAAAGATACGTGTCTCGTTTCTGGAAAGTTCATGCCCACTGGAAGTGCATAAAATTAATTATTCCACAATCGTAACGATCTATCTCACGCGAGAACTTGCATAAGACGTTGGTAAACGATTATGTCTGCCGTACAGTGAAAGTTCCTTGTGTCTGCGCATAAAAGAACATGGTGGCCTTTGTGAAACGTTAATCAGACTATCCGTTAGTTTCCCTTCCTCCTTCCTTCCTCTCATTCTCACTGTCTCTGTCTCTTTTGTTTAAAATTACAAGTGAAAATACAGTTGATTTAATTATACAAAAAAAAAAGCAATGATGTAAAACAATATTTGTATATACGTATTTATTTTCTAATTTTATTAAAAAATGTTCGAAAAAAAGATTTTATTATCTTTCTATAAATCAAAAATATGTTAAAAATAAATTTAAATGATATCGCGATAATACGGTTGGAAATCGTGCTCAGTCATATCCAATTTGTTCCGATACAATAGTCCATATAGTTAAAAGGAACGCATGATCAAATAGCACTGAGTTATCAAAAACTTGTATCATCCATGCGCGAATAAAATATTAAATCGAAATAGATAGCCCACGGAAACATTCACATTTATCGTTGTATTTTTTTTTCTCTCATTTATTTTTTTGTCTCGATCTTTCATTATCGGAATTTTTATCGGAAGAACAAATTCCGATTATTCGTTTTAGTAGACATTCCTGCAGAATATTTTCAATAGTAATAATTTGTTTGACTCGTTCCACCCAAGATTAACTTTTTTATTTTTCTCGTCTTACCACTTCCCTGATATATAATTTCATTGCTTTTTCTTTTTTTTCTTCTTTTTCTCTTTTTTTCTTTTTTCCTTTTATATATTCCTTTTATATATATATATATTATAGAAAAAGCTTTGTCAGTTCAAAAAGAATAGGATCGAAGGGCCGTTAGGAAAGTTTTCATATCAAATTTTTTTCATGTTATTCTATGACACGTTAAAAGCTTATATAATTCGAAATATAAATTATAGAGAAAAAAGAAGACAAAAGAAAAAGAAAAAAAAAGATGTATCCATTATCGTAGTACGTTATCAACGCGTCGTTATTTTCGCACATTTAAATTCATTTCTTTGTCCGAAAGTTATACCTTATTTTTAATCATATCCTTTTCCTATATCCCTTTCCCAATAGGATAGTGTCGTAAATTTTTCATTGTCTTTCGTTTAAGCGAGCTTCGAACTTCCCAACGCACATTCTTTGTATATAATATATACCTATATACATATATATATATATATATATACACGTGCGCGAACGGAACAATGAGTCGCAATTTTGCATCCGAGTTTTGTCTTTCCACGGCTCGTCTTTATGTATGTACGATGCACGATGTCTTCCTTCGTTTTTATTCGTCGTTTGCGGATGCTCGCGGCGTACTACCGTCATCCGCATAGCATGTAAATAGCCGCCAATAAATTCTACCGATTGATCGGTCCATCGATGGCTGCCCACCATCGTCATTGTTGCTGCTGGCTCCCTCACGATAGCAATCGCCGACTTCTCTTTAACAGTGTTATTTATGCCCGTTTCAATCATTTATGAGCGGCCATCCTTCCATGGCCTTGATCAAACCGTTTTGGAAATGTCCATGACGACTAAAGAGAAAAATTTTTATTTGCACATTTACTCCCTCGACTTATTCGCATCAACTTTTACGAGTTACACTTACGAATCATTTGTGTCCTTGTTTTCTATTTCATAAAATTCGTAGATCGGATTGCCCGAATTTTTTAATAAACTACATCTAAAAAAAAAAAAAAAAAAAAAAAAAAAAAATGAAAAAATCTCGGTTTTTTAAATAACGTATTTATAGTATGCGTCTATTTAAGTCGACATGGAAAAGGAAAAGAAAAAAAAAAAGAAAAAAAGAAAAGAAAAGAAAAGAAAAGAAAAGAAAAAATAGAATCATACTTGATTAGTCGATTGAAATGTTCGAAGATTTTCGATATGAATAAAAAAGAATATGTCCAGGTTTTAAAACTTTTATGTCTTTCAAGTTTTTAATCTAGAACTTTTCTCTTCGTCCATTTTTTATGTCTTCCGGCGTTAATAACTTACGTTTATTATTTTTGATAGGACATACGGAATAAAAAAAGTCAGTGTTTTTCGATACAAGCAAATACGATTTTAACGTACTGTTCTTTTTTTCATCCTCCTCTATTCTGCTTTTGCATTCCGTAAATTCACTAGAGTTCACGGTAACGCCGAGGTACACCGCGAAATATTTCAAAGCGGGGTCATGAATGTATGTGTCACTTAAAATTTACTTCGTGAAATTTTATTTTCTCTCTCTCTCTCTCTCTCTCTCTCTCTCTCTCTTTCGCTCTTTTCATTATCTAACGATTATACGACCACATAGATACGTGTTAGCGGTTTTAAATGAATGTAATAACATCTATTATTGTGGTTAGAATAATAATAATTATTATATTATAAATATATATATTTATCTATGCATAGATACATACATACACACATGCATTATTGATAATGATTCATTATATTCTTTGATGAATAAAATTTACTCTAATTTTCGTATATCAAAATCTAAGAAAGAATCATAAAAACTCAATATTGTATTACATATAAATCGTGAATGTTAACACGAATCATTTAATACAAAAGAAAAGTTATTTCGATCACAAGGAATAAAGAAACAACAAATTTTGTATCAATACATATTAGTCTTTGATAAAACGAAAATAATCAGTATTATAATAGGACTTGTCCGTCATGGAAAAAATCAATTACGTTTCCCATTAAATCGTGATAATTATTTCGCAATCGATTTGAGTATACGTTGACAGTTGCGACTAATATCATTTGTTAATTTCCTTTTTAACGAGTCCAAGGTACGTGTATTTAATCGTATTTAATCGCAAAATATTATGGGCTTTATGATCATCGATACACGAGCTCAACTTGACCTGATTACGTGATATTGAATAGAATTCCTATCGGATGGTATATGATTTTAGTACCAAAATATTACGTCTGATTTCTACTATATTGTGCTAATTGAAAACAATAAAATATGTTCTTATAAAAATCTTATTTGGAAGAGGAATGTTAGAAGAATTATCAGTCTTTTTTGAGATATATAGTCCAGGAATCGAAAAAAAAAAATAGAGAAGAAGAAAGAAATCCAAAGTTATGGAATGAGTTGTAAAAAATTTTATTTCTAAGATATAATGTATGTACGTAAGTATGTAAATGTAATAGGTGGGGTAGATATAAAAAAAAAAAAATCTGGAATTTAGTCAGTCGTAATACATACGTTTAATACGATTTTATTTTTCGTTATGAATTTACATAAAATGGCCTGCATATAAAATATCAACATAATTAGTTTAGTTTATACTAGATCTGATCCAACAATCATAAACTCTAAATCAACTAATACCTATACACGTAGCTATTCGTAATTATCCTCCTAAACAGGGTATAATTAAAGGCACAAAACACAAGAGTCGATCGGGACCACAAATAGCCGGTTGGTTCATTAGTATTCGCCAATTACAATCGGCCAAGCTGGTATCGCTCGTGTATCTCGACGAGACAGACATCGACGGCCGAAGATCAAAGGATCATTCGTGCCAATTTCTCTGTCTCTCTCTCTCTCTCTCTCTCTCTCTCTCTCTCTCTCTATATATATATATATATATATATATATATATATATATATATATATCTTTCTCTTTTTCTTTCTTTCTCGTAGGAAGCACACGTAGAGACAAGTTAAAACACGATGAATTTGCATGGTCCGAATCACAAGGATCGAATAAGCGAACGAAAGAGAAAAATGGAGAGAGAGAGAGAGAGAGAAAGAGAATCATAGTGTCGTAAAAGGAGCAACGTAACTAATCTGTGTTCATTCTTGTATTTCCCCATCCCCGATCTCCATTTCCTATCTACGGTTAATTCGAAAGTTATGGGTAGGTCATTCGAAATAGCCTTTTTTTTTTCTTTTCTCTTTTTCTTCTTTTTTTTCTTTTCTTTTGTCTCTCTCTCTCTTTTTTCTTCTTTTTTTTTTTTTTTTTTTTTTTTTTTGAAATTCTTCCGAGGGATACGCGATAAGAAAAAAGTTGTTAACGTTGTTGAATTCTGCTTGATCAAAATCATTTAGCTGATAGTCAGAGAATAATTTGTAATATTAGAACGTGGAACTCTAGAAATTTGAATGCTTAATTAGAAATCGAAACGTTGCTGCTTTTCTTTTATTTCTTTTATTTATTTATTTATTTACTTATTTATTCATTGATTTATTTATATATATATATATATATATATATATATATATTATATAAGGACCAATTGACACAGTTGCTGTATCAATTATCTTTTTTCTTCCCTACTATGTGAGAAATAAATCCTTGGGATATTTTAAAGGTGAATTGATTTCTTTTTCTTCTTTTTATCTTTTTTCCTTGTGTTTTTTTTTTCTTTTTTTCTTTTTTCTTTTAATGAAGAATGGAAAAGAACGAAAGGAAAGGCTATTTGTATGCGTGTAAATGTATACATACAATATGAGAATTCAAGTCCTGTGGAACTGAACTCGATTTCAGTGGTGTATACATCCTTTCTGTCTTTCTCTCTCTCTCTCTCTCTCTCTCTCTCTCTCTCTCTCTCTCTCTCTCTCTCTCTCTCTCTCTCTCTCTCTCTCTCTCTCTCACTCTGTCATTCTCTCAGAGGACGTATGGATGTAAGCGCGCACGAATGCACTCGGTTTTGCCGCCCGAATGCCCCAATGACCCGGTTAGTCGATCCCAACTCTCATAGCCTCGACATCGTGACGCGCGTTCACGGTATCAAGGTAAAACCATCGCAAGCTTAGCCCACTTCCGTTACATCTTTCCCCCTCCCCTTTTACTCCTCCTAGTATCTTCGCTTTTTACGGACCACCGCTTCCGTTTTCGACGTCGCCACTTGGTAATAAATAAGGGTTGCTACGGCGAACGAGATAGAAAGAATTTCTTCTTATTCCATATGAGGATATCGTACATAAACGATTCCTTCTTCTTTATTCGTATGTATCCCGTTTCATGTACTATAAGAGAATAGTCGGTTAGATCTATCGACATCGAATATAAAATATAGAATAGATAGAATGAAATAGCAAATATGTAAAAATGATGATTTGAAAAATCAAATCGAATTATTATGTAAATATTTTTCAATTAGATAAATACTTTTTTACGGAATAATTATAATTTGAATTAAATCGAATATATATATATATATATATCGGATCGCGAATAGCACATAAATTTAATGACGTCAGTATAGAGTTCAAATGAAAATAATGATAGAGAGAGAAAGAGAGAAAGAGAGAGAGAGAGATGGAAAGGACAAAAAGGTGTATATACACATGCGTAAATAAATGCGTATATTATAAGAATGTGAATTTAATGTAATGAATAAATCAATTCTTTTTCTATTTTTCGTTGTCTAATTTCCCTTTGTTTCGAATATCACGAGTCGTGGCAAATTACGAAATGAGACGTTCAAAGATCCTCGACAACTTAATCTACTTGTCTTTACGTTAGTAGACGACGGCTTTCTCATTAAAGTCGTCCCAACATGATTCGAATTCTTGCTCGTCTCGCCCTTAACACGAAGGTAAAATTATTTCGAATTAATTTTCGAGAACGATTCGAGAATGCAACGTACGACGACGTCACGCGTGATTGCCAGTTAATTCTAATTATAATTGACATCATAAATCAAGACGTTCGCGCTCGTTTAATTTATTATTAACCAAACCAATCCCCGTAGTTTTCATAGGATCATTGTAATATAAAAAAAAAAAAAAAAACGATAAGTTCATCTGTATTTCCGTGTAAATCTTACATTAAATATCTCGAGATTCTGGCGATATAATATTACGCTACCTATTCACGGTAAATATTCTCTTTGACTCTGAGACTCCGATCCTTTCTCCGGCCAGGTGAAAGCAGTGAAAGTATGTATGAAAATATCTTATGTCGTGAGATAAATGATCGAAAAAGTCGAATGATGATATTCCCGCGAGATCGAAAATATACAAGGAGATTATTTTTAATAGCCTTTCTTTAGACTTTCTCTTTATTTATCGATTAATTAATTTATTAATTAATTAATTTATCAATTAATTAATTTATTAATTAATTATTCAAATAATTAGTAAATTAAATTAATTAATGAATTAATTAATTAATATAAGCGTATCATTTTTATATTCGTGAAACTCGAATCCATTGTTTCAATAAATTTATTTTTGTTTCATTTTTTTTTTTTTTATGATGCAACATTTCAAAATATTTTCCATCGATTTATTCACTGCATGACGACAATTTATTTATAAGAAGATTTTTGCGAGGGGAATTAGGGAAGAGAAATATATTGCGTGGACGAATCATATATAATGACATTAATCTCAAAAAGTTAGTTTCAGGAATGAATAATTATATCATTATTAATAGTAGAACTCATTCTATTTCGAAGAAAATCAATCGTTGTCTATGAGTTCTATTTTTTCATTTATTTTTATTTTTTTTATTTTTATTTATTTATTTATTTATTTTTTTTTTTTTCATTGAGTATCGTCGAATGAAAGATTTTTTTTTTTATGTAAAGTAATCTACGCTTATTTTTCTAGGATTGTGAATTTGTTTATTTCAATACGTAATCTTTTTCTTATTTCTTTTTTCTTTTTAGTATAATTTACGTTAGAAATTAAATTAGAAGCAGCTTAAGTATCACATTTACGAAACCTTGACCATAGAAAATGCGAGAAGACAGATTTGATTTCCGATTCAAATTATGTTCCCATTTTTCTTACACGGCAACACTTTCACATTGAAACTGACGGTCGAAGGCTGATGATCGATGATGTTACCTTTGACATTTGAAACAATAGACTTTTTGCTAAATACTTAATTTTTTATGTTCGCTATCATCGTTACTAACTCCAATTTCAAGAACAAAAAATGAAAATGACAAAATAATTTTATTTAAACGAAATAATATCTCCGTTTTATATATATATATATATATATATATATATATATATATATATAACATATACATAGCACAAAAATATATGAACTATTTTTATCTTTAGAATATCTAGTTTCGGAATGAAATCGTAAAAATCCTATTAATCGACCAAAAATTCTATTATTCGTTTATTCTATTATTTGGCTAAGCCCGTTATTTCGATAATGAAGAAAAATAAAAAAAGAAAACATAATTTCTTGAAGAACATAAATAATTAGATTAATGAGAAAAATCTTATCGTCATTTATATAGAAAAGTTTAATCGTAAAAGGCAAAGTGTGACAGTCCATAAATGAGCTTTTATGTTCTATAAATGGACCGAGCTCCCTCTTCATATGAATTCTTAGAAAAGCACGCGTTCAAGCGATCTCCTTTATTAGGGAAGACTGTGATAGCGGACTGCAACGGTGATAGCTTATCGTCGAAAAAAGTATTCGCTTTTAGTTGTGATACCGCTTAACGCGACTCGAGTAGACTTATTAAACAGTATGAAATATGTTTATACTAAGTTGTTTACCATTTAAGGATATTGTTATTCGTTTGATTAGTCATTTTTCTTTTTTTGGTATTTTGCCGGATAAAGAATTTCCTTTTAGTTTTGTCGTGAACGATAGAAAGACAGAATGAGAGAGATAAAAAGAGACAGAAAGATAGATAGATAGATAGATAGATAGTGAGAGAGAGAGAGAGAGAATTATTTCTTATTAGTAATTTTATCGTATACGATGATAAATATTAATATTATTACATCGAATAATTTTCTTTGATATAAATTTTTACGTTTATATCATAATATGATATATCATAATTTATATCATAAATAATGACGTAGTTATATATATATATATTATATTATATTATATTATATTATATTATATTATATTATATTATATTATATTATATTATATTATATTATATTATATTATATTATATTATATTATATTATATTATATTATATTATATTATATTATATTATATTATATTATATTATATTACATTATATTATATTATATTATATTATATTATATTACATTATATTATATTATATTATATTATATTATATTATATTATATTATATTATATTATATTATATTACATTATTTTATATTATATTATATTATATTATATTATATTATATTATATTATATTACATTATTTTATATTATATTATATTATATTATATTATATTATATTAGAAATTTATTTTATTTTTAATAGAAAACATTTTCTTACCGAAAATGAATCGAAATGATCGAAATATGAATTTTCCTTCAAGATCAGTTCGCGCCTACGCTTAGCTCGATGCTTAAATGGAACAGCCACTTAAGCGATAGAAGACGCGCGAAGACCGCTTTTAGATTTACAGGAAGCGCCATCGACGTCGACGGCGATATAGCCGGAACAATGAATCGTTCTCTACTTTTACGAGGCTCCGATTTAAAAGAACCAATGAAAATTCAGGGGCTTCTTACTTTTAGATTAACTATCTACGAATTGGAACACATCGTTGAACAGTTTTGATTAATCTTTTTTTATTTATATATGCATTAATTTATTATATCGATGATGTTATTGGATTTAAGAGAAATTTAGAAAGGAGAAGGATGTGATTAATAAAAGAAAAAGAAAAGAAAATAAAAGGGGAGGAAAGTTATAATAATAATAATAGTAAGAATGTTGATAACAATCATCATAATTGGAAAGAATTGAATTGGCATATAACACGCACAGTAACAAAATTTATTTTATAACTAATCTCCATAATGATTCGTAAGTAAATATCACGAAATCATACATTAAATATCTAATAATAGAAGTGAATTAATTATTCGCGTCATTTGTTTCATTAATCAGAATCAATTGTGTCTCTCTGTAAAATGTAAATTTTGACGATTATTCTTCTTTGATAAAATTTACAAAATGAGACGGTCCATCGATAAAATGATTATTATAAAATATTGACGATCCTGCGTATTATACGTGGAAATAATTGGAGAACGTTTTTCCTGATGATTTGAGGCAGTTGGAACAAAAAATTTTTCAATCGAATCGATATCGACGTGTCGAGTCCTTTGGCTCACCCATACGCGATAGCAGGAGATTCGATTCATTTTGCGTGTTCGGTAACTTGGCAACGCTCTCCCACGCGTCCCACCATCCGAGCAGAGAATTCGAAGTGACGATATTTGCGAGCAAGCACGATCGTACATCGCGTTCTCGCGAACAAACGTTTCGACGATTATTATTACGATTCGCCGAGAGAACGGTATAGTAGTAACAGGTGTACTTAACCTATTTGCATCGATAAACGTCTCGATGATCTACTCATCGTTCTTCTAACCCTGGCCTTAATCAGAAGAATCACCGTTGTTATTAGATCGGGCATGCTTTTCAGGGTGAGATCGTTCTTCGAGTCTAGCGAGATAACTCGAAAGTGCTAATTAATTTGCTTCGTACATCGATAAGATATATACCAAGTTCCTCTTCGAGAGATACAATATAGATATGTTCTATTTATTTCTCGAAGAGTGTTCTTTTTCTGTTCTTTTTTTTTCCCCTATTTTTTCCTTTTTTCTTTTTTAAATACTTTCTAATATTTTCATTTTTACCAATAAAAATGACGTTAATTTTACACGTGTGAAAGATGATACTTGTAAGCGATAAAATGTAGAACGTTATTTCATATTAAAAAGAAAAATAATAAAAGGGTTGGGGAGGGGGGAATCGGTGGCCTAAATCAAAGAAAATCTGGTCAAAAGAATAAAGGGTAGTTGAGGAAGATTATGTATGTGTGTATGTATGTATGTATGTATGTATGTATGTATGTATGTATGTATGTATGTATGTATGTATGTATGTATGTATGTATGTATGTATGTATGTATGTATGTATGTATGTATGTATGTATGTATGTATGTATGTATGTATGTATGTATGTATGTATGTATGTATGTATGTATGTATGTATGTATGTATGTATGTATGTATGTATGTATGTATGTATGTATGTATGTATGTATGTATGTATGTATGTATGTATGTATGTATGTATGTATGTATGTATGTATGTATGTATGTATGTATGTATGTATGTATGTATGTATGTATGTATGTATGTATGTATGTATGTATGTATGTATGTATGTATGTATGTATGTATGTATGTATGTATGTATGTATGTATGTATGTATGTATGTATGTATGTATGTATGTATGTATGTATGTAACGAGCGTACCTCGCGGTGCATCGAATTAATTCATCCATTATTATATAGCAAATTTATGAGTCTAAAAAGCTTTCATACTCGTACGTAAATTCTAGCTTGCAGCGACGATCATTTATCATCGGCGTTAATTAAGTTAAAGTGCACATTGTTAAATTCGATGGAACTGTGCCAAGTATTTCTATCTAACGACCAAGACTGATCGATTCGCGGTAGAGGTCAATGACTTCTTTAACTATACGATCAGAAACAATGTCATTTGTTTAAAAAAAAAAAAAGTCGTTCATCATATGAACACGAATTTTGCATTATTCAAGTCTTTATAAATTTCAGATATGTAGTCTAATCGAAAATGGTTACAAATGCATATTTTGCATATGCATCAATGAAATTTCAAAATATTCAATCTATAAATCTGATTATCTATTCAATAAGATAATCGACTATTGGCAAATTCTCCAGAAACATATATCCCTTTGGTCCTTGATTTAAAAGAAACAAAAGTATTTCGGTATCTGTCAAATTGTAATAAAATCGAGTAAAAATTCATTGATGAAATTTTCTACATTGAGAGGAAAAAATAAAAAAAAAAAATAAATAAAAGGGAAAAAAAGAAAAAAGAAAAGGTATTCGTCGAAATTTCGACTTAAAACCTCAAACGTGGGCTCGAAAATCCGAGGAAAACGGATTCCATGACGAGATGATGCAAACGAGAGCAATTGGAACGCGTTAGAGAACGCATCCAGAAAGAGGAGAGGTCGAATCGATCCTACCGATTTCGACTTGGAACGATCACATGCGAGAGATCGATGATCCTCGTTCGATCACACTCTCCCGAGGGATTCCAGCTCTCTAACAAAGCTACGTTTCGTCCTTTCCAAACGAATAGAAATGGCCACCGGATACGGCATTAATTGTCGGCTTAAAATTGCTTTAAAATGGATTCACCGCTAATCGTTGAATCATCGAGAGAACGGGTTGCCGGCTTGTATTTGGTGGTTTTGACTTCCCGAATTCGACCGTATTCCCAAATTTTCTTTTATACCAGAAAACCGAATTCAACTCTTTAAAGGATAGTTTACATTCCGTTTTACGTTTTTCTATGTCCCTTTTAAATTTTTACGTTTAGAATTATTCGTCCCGTTCGAATATATTGTAAATGTAAATTTTTAAAACGATGAAGCGAAAGCTTACGATGGATACGTATCAGCGTATCGACGAATATAAAAGCGGAAGTGCTCTCTTCGTATGCACGGTCAACACGGTTCGATTTAGTTATTATCAAAGACCTCGCGGACTAGGGTTATCGTAAAAAGGTCCATTTTCATGGTCAACTTAGGATTACTGGATGCATTTTATGCTAATTTGACTTCGATGCTATAAACTAAACCGTATCGTCTGCTCTCATAAATAATAATAATAATATTAATAATAATAGTAGTAGTAATAATAATGATGATAATAATAATAATAATAATAATAATAATAATAAAAATAATAATAAATAAATAAATAAATAAATAAATAAATAAATAAATAAAGATAGGAATATCTAGTTGATCTTCTTCCCTTGTACATTTTTTCCCCTTTTCCCATTTTAATCGGGAAAATTTAATAACTCCCAAGGAAAACATTTTATATAGTATGATGCTCTCATGAATGCAAGATGCACATACACTTTACAACAAAATTTCCTGGGTTGATTCAAAGGTTAAGAGTTAAAAAAAAAATCCGTATCTGCACCCTTTCATCTCCAACCCCATTGTATTTGAACGAAGGGGGACTTAAATAACTATAAAAGATATAACGACTCGAAGGAAGAGTTTATTATTCGGGAAAAGGGATAGAGAGACGCACTTATTCTACTATCATTCAGTTGATTTCAGCACTCGACTTTAGCAAGTAAAGAAAGAGAGAAAAAGACAAAGAGACAGAAAGAGAGAGAGAGAGAGAGAGAGAGAGAGAGAGAGAGAGAGAGAGAGAGAGAGAGAGAGAGAGAGAAAGAGAGTCGGAACTCTCGTTTATCACCGAAAGGGGTAAACTTGATACACGATGCAGGAAACGTATAGAAAGCGTTTCCAGACCGAAAGAGTAGGTTGAAGAAAGGGTGGTGAGAAGAGGAGGATGAAGGAGAAGAGGAGAAGAGAATATTGGTGGGGAAGAGACGAAAGAGGAGGAGGAGGAGAAGGAGGAGAGGGGAAAGAAGATGAGAGAGTCAGAGAAGCAGCAGTGCCTCTTTTGAACACACGGTAGCCGCCAACTCGAACGAAGAACACAACGCATCGTCGTGTAGTACGCGTTCGTTCAACGTGTTACTCCACTTGCCAAGAGCTATAAGAGAAAGAGAGAAGATGGGTAGTATGATGGAGAAAAAGAAGAGCGAGAGTATCGAACGCTACCGCATGAATAAATCCCTTTGAAGTACGTGTTGGTCGACCGACTCTCCGAAAACTCTCTCTCTCTCTCTCACTCTCTCACACACTCTCTCTCTCTCCCTCACACTCTCTCTCTCTCTCACTCTCTCACACACTCTCTCTCTCTCTCTCTCTCTCTCTCTCTCTCTCTCTCTCTCTCTCTCTTGGGCCATGAGGCAACGATACACCCTTTTCTCTTTCCACGGTTCCACGACTTCAAAACGTAGATAACGTGCTTCTCCGCAAACTTCGCCTTATGCACGCAACATTGTACGCACGTTACCACCATTCAACGACTCTTAAGTCTCTTTGGATTTAACCAGTACAAGCACGCACATCTTCCTTTCTTTTCTATTTCTCTCTCTATCTCTCTCTCTCTCTCTCTCTCTCTCTCTCTCTCTCTCTGTCTCTTTCTCTTTCTCTCTCTCTCTCTTTCTTTCTTTTCTCTGTTCATTCTTGTCTCTTTCAATTTCTCTTCTCCTCTTTGCGAGCTCAAAGGAAAAACAAAAAAAGAAATAAGGAAAAAGAAAGAAGAAGAAGAAAAATGAAAAAGGAAATTTCATAGAGACGACGTGAAAATCCGACGTAAAGTATTAAAGATAATAACAAATTGAATTCTTAGATTTGGAATAAGTTTATTACTTTTTAAATTCATTTTTGTTTTTTGCTCTCTCTCTCTCTCTTTCTTTCTATTCTTTTCTTCTTTTCCTTTGTTTGGTTTTGTTTTTTTTTTGTCTTTTTTTTTTGTTTTTTTTTATTTTTTACTGCTTTACTTCGTAAAAATATAAGTTAGGAAAATGTTATCGAAAGTACTAGAAAAGAATAAGAGAAAGAGGGATAGCATGGAAATCGACGTAAATATAATAATACATACATATGTAAGGCACACAAATCGGCCATATCATAAAAGCAGTTTACGAGACTACAGTTTGTCGATTCTAACGGTTAAGCTTCTCGCAGCAAGATCGTCCAAGTATCGTCAAAGCGATCCCTCTTTATATCCTTGAAGAGTTATCGAAGGGAGGCCTGTCGACGAACTAGACTTCGAAACTTTAAACATCGATCTCTCTACTCTGTCTGTCTTTCTCTCTCTCTCTCTCTCTCTCTCTCTCTCTCTCTCTCTCTCTCTCTCTATCTATCTATCTATCTATCTATCTATCTATCTATCTATCTATCTCTTTCTCTCTATCTCTCTCTATCTCTATTTAACTTACTTGTTCTCTCTCACTCTCTCATACTCTTCTGGGCTTCCGAAGGGACGTTTTCGGTGTAACGAGCAAACGCTTAAAATTCGGCTCGCTCACGTTGAACGATAACGGTTAATCGTGAAAGCAACCCGCTTCCGTCTCCTCGAAGAGGAAACAAGCGCTCGATACTCTCGGGAGGACTTATCGTCTCTTCGGAAACGATCCTCTGCTGAAACTCTCTCTCCCTCCCTTCCTCTCTCTCACTCTCTCTCTCTCTCTCTCTCTCTCTCTCTCTCTCACCCTCCTACACTCACAATCTGGATATCTCTTTCTCCAGTCTACTTTCATCTCTATTCATCATTTGTAATTCCATTGTAATCCTACTAGTATTCACGTACCTTAAGTATTATTAATAATTCGTTGTCTTAAATATCGATCTTTTACTCATTTATTTTTACCTCTTATAAAAACCATATTCCTCGCTTCGAACTTACCACCGAAGATCGTAAAATTTCGTGTTCTTTTTCCCTTTTCCTTTTTTTTTTTTTTCTTTCTTCTTCACCTTCTTCTTTTTCTCTTTTTTTACTTTTTCCTATTTTTCTCTTATCTTTATTCATGACTTTATATCGTTTTTTCTGCATAAAAGAGAGATTCTATATATATATATATTAGAATAAATCGAAACGTTATGGAAAATTTTTTGTCAATTTAATAAATATATGTATACTCTTTGGTCTTGACTTAAAATTCGAAAGTATAGAAGCAAACGAATTTAATATCTTTCTTTCTAAATCTTATGCTTTCACTTTTTTTTTTCACTTAATCGTATAAATACTATCACGTCTATCTCTTGCTTTATCTGAATTCTGTAGATTTCATTTTTCCTTTTCTTTCTTTCTTTCTTTTTATTATTATTATTATTCTAAGTAAAGAATGAATCAACGTATAAGAATGATCGTACGATGGCTGACATTATCAAATTCGCAAAGGGTTAGTAAGCGTCTGGTAACGTTTGGTGAGGCGCACGCCTTTAGCATTGGCCGATAATTCGTGCGACGAGGACAATGATTTACGCTTTAGCGGCCGAACAACGGATTCTTGCGACCGCAAAGACCGCAAAGGGTCACGAGCTGGGCGTAGTAAAGCCCTACCGCCCTCCTCCTCTTTCTCCTCCTCCTCCTCCTCTTCCTCTGCTCTCTTTCGACCTGAAACCCCTCCAGACTACACCCTTTTATCGTCTCTCCCACTCTCTCTCTCTCTCTCTCTCTCTCTCTCTCTCTCTCTCTCTCTCTCTCTCTCTCTCTCTCTGTGTGTGTGTGTGTGTATGTGTGTGTGTGTCTCTTTCTCTCCTTCTCTCCGTCCGTGATTATTTATGCCGACTGGTTCTCGTTCGATAATTGAATTCGCATCCGCCAAAGTACATATCTACAACGAAAAGCTTTCTTAATTTGAAAACTTTTTAATATGATAAAATAATAATAATGATAATAATAATAATAATAATAATAATGTTAATAAATGAATGAGCATAAAAATTATATACTTATAAGGACTCTCAATCCTGTCAATTTATAAATAAATTGTTGTTACAGAAGAAATAGTATAAATTTAAACATGACATAAATTATGACAGGAATATATCCTGTTTATTATTAATACGTTGTACTTTATCATTATTATATTTTTGTTCTTTCTTTTTCCTTTGTTTTGTTGGAAAAATAATTCAATCAAATGAACAAAAAGTACGAATAATTTTAAATACATTTTTATAATTTTTTTTCTTCCTGATAAAACACGTTCTTCGCTTTATACAGTTTATTTTATTACATATGTAGCAATGAACTTATGCTCCTATATATACATATATGTATATATATAGTTTTTCTGAGTTTAATTCGTGATTGACCGATAAAGTATTTTTTAGAGCTCATGAAATCAGACTCGTGATTAATGCACAAAGTATTAAATAAAGGAACAAAAGGAAATCTGTTAGTACGTAAAACAAATAAGCTTATTCTACATTAATCTACTTTCTTACATCATAGAAACAAATCTTTGCGTATAGAACAAAAATTATGTAGGCGATGAATCTAGGTGAATCTCTTATTTTTAAATTGACTTTATTCAATATGTTAATTACAATAAGACTGATAGATTATCTTTAAAACGACGATATATGTACATACGTGCCAAGAATAGGATTCTGCTGCGGAAGAATTTTCTCTTGCGTGATCCAAGTCCAAGTCGATGAAGAAAAAGACTCAAAGTATTCGGATATGCGGTTAAGAAAAAAAGTCGGTTAAGAGGTTTGCGCCTAGTCCGAAAGCGCTAGCTCGTTTGTCGCAGAAAAAAGATGGATGCTACGGAAGGGTGCTTGGGTCGATAGATTCGTGTTGAAGTGTCGCAGATAGTTGGTTGGATAGATAAACCGGTAGGGAGAAAGAGGGAGAGAGAGAGAGAGAGAGAGAGAGAGAGAGAGAGAGAGAGAGAGACGGACAGATAGAAAGAGAGAGAGGGGGAGATGGAGGGAGAAAGGCGGACAGACAGAAAAAGAGAGAGGGAGACAGAAAAACAGGCAGACAGACAGACAGAGAAAGAGAGAGTATACACATGCGTATATACCCTTCAGGGTTTTTATTATAGAGATCCGATCGTTCACGAAGATTGAAAAAATTCGTCGGACATTGAAATGATATCGGGATGGGTGCGAGAGAAAAAATAGCTTTTACGATAGGTATCATGATGAAATCGATAGTTTTACGTTCGTCAAAAATTAAAAAAAAATAAAAAATAAAAAAAAATAAAAAATAGGAAAAGAAAACAAGATAAAAAAAAAGACGAAAAAAATACCAGATATAAAAGAGCTTTTATGTAATTAAATATCTATCTACGAAATACATGAGTTATATAACAGACATTGAATGTACATTTTTTTTTTTTCTTTTTTTTTTTTTTTCTTTTGTATCATAACTTTTCACGTTATCTAAGTATCACCATTGCTTTTGATATTTTACAGATAAATCTACGCCTCATCCTCGTCAGTGGTAAGACAAAAGAGTTCCTATTCAGTCCGAGCGACTCCGCGGGGGATATAGCGCACCATGTGTTTGAAAACTGGCCGGAAGGTAGGTTGTTATTGGATTTCGACATTCCGCAGATGCTCCTGTAGAACGAGGATAGAGTACCGGATAGGAAGGCGGTCGTTAGTCGGTTGAATTCAAACGGGGGCATAAGATTTATGAGACCGAGCTACGCTACTGTCGATTATTGCATCGAGAATCTTTCAAACAACTTCGGGATTGAAAAATCAACGGCGATCCTCATATATCACTCGCAAAGCAAAGAGAGGAGCATAGCCGAGTGCGTTTCTGCTTTTAAATATAACTCTCTTTCTTTCTCTCTCTCTCTCTCTCTCTTTTTTAAACGAATGAAATCTTTTTGTATTCGACTATCGATGAAACGTTATTCGTATAATTAATTGTTTGTAGAATTTTATAATCGGTCGGATTGTAAATATTCTTGGAAAAAAAGAAAGAGGGGGAGAGAGAGAGAGAGAGAGTGAGAGAGAGAAAGAGAGAGAAGAAGAAGAAGAAAACAGATCTTTAAGTTGGAACGAAATCTTTTTTTCTCTGTCATTCTTTCTTGATAGTATCGCGTTCTAGTTGAGCATCTAATCAATTTCCCTGTCCACATTTTAAAAGATTAAGCTAAGTGAAAGTTCGAAAATACCTCGGATCACGAGGAAAGGGTATTCACGTTAAAAGAATACTTTTGTTTCTTCAGACTGGGCGGAAGAGGCTGTTGCCAAAGCGGAGATCCTGCGGCTAATCTACCAGGGACGTTTTCTGCACAGCAATGTCACGCTCGGCGCTCTTGGGCTTCCTTTCGGGAAAACCACGGTGATGCATTTGGTACCACGAGAAAATCTTCCCGAGCCTAATTCCCAAGGTAAGAGAGACGGAGGAAACGGAAAAAAAGATAAAAAAAAGAAAAAAAAAACGAAAGGAAAACAAAGAAAAAGAATTTGTAGAAGAAACGATTTCAGACGTTTTTCTCATCTCTTAATTTCTTTCCCTTCCTTAATATCCCTGATATATCTACTCCTTATCACGCGAAATTTGTATTTTTCATTATTAACATCACAATTAGGTACGATTATAATGCTTTTTTTCTTTTTCTTTTTTGGTAATTTTTTTCTTTCTACTTCGTCGAGAAGTAATATTTTCAAAGTAGAAAGGGTATACACGTTCTTCTTGTAACTACAAATCGCAATTAATTTTGAGTAATTAAAAAGGAGGAATATAGCTGTTTAACTTGGATAATGAAATAGAAAAAAAAAAGAAGAAGAAATGCTCATAATTTCATCTATCTCTATCTTGATCATTAAAATTAATGAGATATATTTGCGATCTCAAAGATTCTTTTCTCGTAACCTGTTGCTTCTGTTGGTCATGGGAATACATAATTATGTTACACGATAGTAATATTTCCACCAACGTTTTTAAATGACGTATGTATTTGTAGGATACTCTTGAACAATGATTTATTCAAAAGAAGAAATTTCATTTCCGTACCTTGTAGGTCTCCTACCTAACGGTGAATATATGTATATCCAACCTGACGATGATCTTGACTACGATGACTACAGCTAACAAAGATCATTCGATCCCTATATTTTAAGTGAGTCCTAAGTCCTTCCCTGATCATTTTGATATATATATATATATATATATATATATATATATATATATATATATATATAAATCCTTACTCTTGTTAGAAATATTTCTAAAACATCAATAATATTTATTCGTGATGCACCACTGAAGATCATGACCAATAGTAGTGACAGCATTTACAATTAATTGTTCTTGTATTATTTGTTAATATTTGTAATAATGATCACGTTTTATTTACATCTTATTTGTGATTATTTACTTTAAATGATATGTGCTGTCTTTCTTGAGTCTTTTTGTTCTCATTCTATGTTCATGTTTCAATTCCATGATACTCATGATGTTCATGTAGCGTGATTTTTTATTAAAAAAAAAAAAAAAAATGAAAGAACCAAAGGATAAACGGCAAACCTTTTTGAAATTTGCTAATATATTACGATATTTTAAATATAAGATATACAATGAAACATTTCTTTCATTTCAGATCAAAGGCAAAAAAGTAAAGGTGGTGGTAGCAGTTGCTGCTCAGCATCCTGCTGCATACTTTAATCGGCTGCCCTGGATTTTCTGAAGTCGTGTTTAAAAGTGGGCCCAGCACGAGTACCTTCGAGCTGAGCTATGATTTCTAAGGTTTTATGCTGATGTCTAATTGCTAGTGGCTGAGCTCATGAGCAATGTAGCACAAATTACTCGGATTCTTCTCGTTTACGTGTTGATCGATAGAAGATAATAGGAGGTAGGAGAAAAGACAATGAGGGCAAAGAAAAAGAAAAAAGAACAGAAAAGTATGAATTTAAAACCAAAAGAAAGAAAAATCGAAGGCGAGAAACAAGGAAGAGCAAATACAAACACATACACATATTTAACACAACTTCGATATAAAATCCCATGAAATGAAAATGGAGAAAGATAATAGAGTATGAAAACAAAAAAAGAAACAAAAATAATATTTCTTCACTTTAAATAATAAAACACATTTTTATGCGCTAAAAAATAAAATTAATGAAGGTATATATATATATATATATATACATATATAAATTGCATGATGATTGATTGATAAAAATTAGCACAATGACGTCCACTACATAAAAGAAGTTACTATTATTATTGAGAAGAGTAAGAAATGCAATTGTAAAGTTCGAGCCAAAGCATATTGTCGTCTCTAATTTTCGTTTCGTAGCGAAAACATATGTCACGTGTATAATTTATACAAAGGGATATAGTTCACCCATACATATAGACACACACATAAACACACGTACAAAGATACACGAATACATGTTGCTCGATGTTTCTGTACTGAATAAAAAATGCTTGTTTATAGTCTTTCGATTGAGCCAACGGGTGCTATAGCCGTCTTGGATCATGCTTGATCGATGGATAGATCATCGTAACCGTGCAGACAGGATGATCTAAAAATTTTAAGATCTTGTGCCTCGATCTTCGAGTATATCCTTTGCTATCACCTTGTAACAGAAAAAGAGAGAAAGAGAGAGAGAGAGAGAGAGAGAGAGAGAGAGAGAGAGAGAGAGAGAGAAGAAAAAATAATAAGAATGAAAGAGAAAAAGAAAGAGAATTAACCCTTTAATCCTTTTTCCTCTCCGACATGCATTTTATTGGTGAGAATACATTTCCATTGAGAAATAAAAAAAAGAGAAAAAAATATTGTTATTATTATTTTTCTTTCTTTTTTCTTCGTTTCACGGAAAAAATTATCAAAGAGAATGAACGTAGAGTTTTGATAAGTAAAGATATATACGCTCTCTTGAAAGACGCTACAATGCTTAGAAACTCAACCACTACTCGACTACCGCAGCGTTATAACAATTATGTAGATGGAAAAAGAAAAATCGTATGAGTGTGTTTGCAGAACGGTATGAATGATGTCAATCTTGCGTATATAAGAGTATTTGTGCGTACGAATGTATATGCGAGTTGTATGTCAGAAAGAAAACGAGGAAAAGATAGTGAGTGAGTGAACGAGAGAGCGGGAGAGAGAGAGAGAAAAAGAGAGAGAGAGAGAGAGAGAGAGAGAAGGAGAGAGAGGGAGGGAGGGGGAGATAGAGGGATGGTGGGAGAAAGATAGAGGGGGGAGTATGTGAGCGCGCGTGTGCGTTTGTATGTGTGAGAAAGGAGAAAAAATTTATGTTGTGATATGCAGGTAGTGAATATATTATATACATACTATTATTAAAATTATATTATATATATATATATATATATAAATATATATATGATGGTATGAGACACGTTGACACGTAATTAAACTCTCATACAAATAGACTTTATTATCATGAATTTAAAGTAATATTATGACGCCACTTGAGAGTTTAGTATTCTGAATAAGATTACCAAGGAACGAGGTAAACGAGATAACAAAAAAAAAAAAAAAAAAGAAAAGGAAAAAAAAAGAAAAAAAGTGAAAAAGAAAACAAACAAAAAAAAGATAAAGAAAAAAGAAGAATGAAAAGAGAAAAACACATTGGATCTCTAATAATAGTTATGATAAAATAACTCAAATATATTTCCTGTTAGCCCCCTACTTGTCCTTCCTCCGAACCTCTCTTTGTCTCCCCCCCCCTCCTACCTCATCCTTCCTATCTTTGTCTCCTTTCCTCCCTCTTCTTCGTGTACTTTGCCCCCGTCCATTATTACGAATCGGACCTAAAATCACCGGATGAACGGCACCCAACCTACACAACCCCTCCTTCCTATTCCTCCAGTCCTGCCTGACTGGTGGACGCATTAAAGTATTGATTATTATAGTTAGGTCCAACCAAATCATTATATGTTGTAACAAACCTATTCTATGCATATTCTACTATAAAGAAACGAAAAAAAAAACTGTACCCTACTATGACTTTCCAATGCATAACATGTGTATATATATATATGATGTTCTTATATAGTGAAATTCATCAAAATTAACATTTGTAAAGTTATTTTATTTATTTTCTCTTAAAGCTCCAAAACCGATCGCGTTTATAGCTAAGGCAAATGGTATTCGCTAAGCTCATAAACCTGAATAACGTAATATTAAAAGTTCTGTTTTACAGAAATACACTCCGGATATTTTCGCTCGAATATCTACGTAATAGTTAAGACGTTGATTATTAATACGTGTAATTTATAAATTTTAAGTAATCGCCGATCGTTTATAAACGATTCTGTTTTGTTCTCGCGTTCTCTATAAAATATCAAAATTCTATGAAAAACGTGAATGGCGTTTTAATAACTATGTACAAAAAATATACTGGTTTATGAGAATGGGCCAGAAGATTTTTCGTTATAGCGATGCGATTATTTTTGCTATTTTTTCCCCTGACGACAAAACGTTCATTAGTCATCAGGAATCATATAAAAGCAGCATTAATTTAATTTGTTCGCAACTTTTCTATTCATTTTTAAAATAATGTTAAGACATAGATTAATCGTAGATGCTGTTTAAACACCATAAAAGAAATTGTTTAGTATATAAGTTTTAAAATTGCGAATAAACACATCCCAATGAATATATATATTATATTCATGATTTATCAAAATGCAAAAAGAAAAAAAACAACATAGAATGGAGATCGCTACACTGTCTCAACATGAATGTACTCCTAATATCACCAAACAAAAGTTTAAGTATACTTAAGATTCTGTTGATCTTCTCCCCGTTATATAATATATAATAATTTAATATCTGAGCGATTTGAATGATCGAATCATATAATTTTCCCAAATGAAATTTGGCTCTGAAAGAACGAACCTTTTACTTGAATTGCCAATCGACGTAATAAAAAAAAGTGAAAAGAAAAACCAAAAAGAAAAAATAAATGAAGAAGAAATGTATTAGAAAAGAAAAAAAGGAAAGGAAGAGAAGAAAAAAGATTATATCTAAAATATAATACTTATAATTTTGATTTCAGGATATATTGTAATAATGTTTCTAGAAAGAGAAACTTGAGTAACTATTAAAAATAACGAAAGAAAGTATTCGAACTAATTGCGTATAATATCAGTATCATGGTATTTAAATCTAATAATATGAAAATGTATATGATTGATTGCATATGATTTTTATGTTTCTAATTTCCCGTTGCTTACAATCCAAGTAAAAGGATTACGTGATTATGAAATTTTCTACATGGTTATCATTCAATTGAAATGACAATTTTTAAAGGAGAACAATAGCGCTCTACGAACATATTGTGAAGTACCTTTGACGTTGCAATATTACTTTAAAACAATAAAAATGAATATAGATATTTCATCAACATCATCGTACGATGCTCTTGGTTCATATTTTTATTTTTCCAAACTGTAAAACAATTTTTTCTTTTTTATTATTATTATTATTATTATTATTATTATTATTATTATTATTATTATTATTATTATTATTATTATTACATCTTTTTGATTTCGTCTTGTGGAACACAATTTATGATAAAAGTTGGAGACTTTTATCCAAAAATTGATCTTGATAGAAGATTTCGAAAGGCGATATTCACCCACCAATCAATAAATGATTTTTAACAACGACGGAACAATGATCAAGATTCCTGTCACATTTGTCTTATTATATTTGAATATTTTAAATAATTTTAGAAATATCTAATCATATAAATAATCTCGAGAAGCCAATTAGCTGTGTTATATTCAGAAAGGATATCGATAAAATGGTTAGTGGTATATATCTTAACGTTTAAAATTCGATTTGAACACAAAATATTATATGACATAATATATAGTTAATCCCTTTAACTGTTTAAATAATAAAAAGAGAAAAAAGTGAAAAGAAAATGATAACAGAATGATTGTGGTATTCTTAAATAAGCAAATAAATTATTAAGAATACTTACATATACCAATCATATCAAGATCATAGCTAATAAGATCAAACGAGGTACATTGCTAGCTCATGTATAAACATTGATTGTTCATTGGCTAATACGATATTTATAAAACCATTTTTAATCGAACCTACGAAGGAGTTTGATCGTGCCTTTACGTAATTTGTATTGCTTTAGCACGATAAATAAAAGCAGTCGCCTTTTCGATCATTTAGATAACAAAATAACACGTTGAAGGCAGAAATTATTATCAATTTAAAAATGCATTAATATTAACATTGCCAACGTCATGAAAATGTTTCTTTCTTTATGAGATTATTTTGTACAACAATAACAACAATAATAATTATAGGAAAGCAATACTTAAGTAACAATATTCGTGGAAATGATATTTTAATTTGATGACATTTACATATCGCTAATGATGAATATTATTACATTAACAAAAATTCCAATCGTTGTGAATTAAAACATTTAATCCGTGTATTTTAAATAAAAATAGATAGATAAAGAAAATATTTAAATAATTCATATTATCTTCTCGAATTGTATAAATGAAGCAAGGCTACGGACATTTTCTTTAAACGTACTTGTCTGATTAAGTATTTAAAATTTATGTTTCTTAAAAGGTAGTTACATATAAGAGTTACGTAAAAACAAAATTGAAAAAATTTATAATAATCAACGAGACAATTATTATCGAAAGAGAAAATTAATGAATCACTATACGTAGCCTTTTCCAAACGAAAACTTTAAACGGACAGATAGAAAGACAGATAAATTTTTTATTTTCATTAGCGATATCGATCGATGCCATAGAAAAAAAAAAAGAACAAGATGTGAAATACTGTCGAACGATTAAATTAAATGTAATAAATGAACAATTTAATCGAGGTGTTATCGTATTACATAAAAATTCGCGTAAATTGAAATTCATAAGATGTGAAATTTAAATCGACGAGTTTGTATTTGAAATTAAAAAAAAACTGTACAAAATGATGGAAGGTAGTTTTAAAATGATCGATTTCAGCTCCTAGCAAAGAAAAAATTGCAATAGATTTTATTTCGTATTATTTTTTTGTTGATAATGAATATATATTTTTATAGATGGGAAACTATTTATAACAATGACCGTAATTCATAACGTGTTATACGAATTCACAAAGTACGAAAATCGATTAAAACGAAACAATTTTAAGATCGTTTCGTTAGCGAAATATTATATCATTCGCATTTTGCAATTATAATCGAATCCATTGAATCGATAGACCGTTGATTACAATTGACACGAATGAAATATCAATTTTATTTGTTCGTTTCTTCGTGAAGAATAAAAAAAATGAATGAATAAATAAATAAATAAATAAATAAAATACGTATAAAAAAAAACGTATCTAACTGGCCGTCCCATAAAATGTGGCAAAAAATGTTATAAACACTGGAAAGTGTTCTTAAAAATTTTAATGACTTTTTTAGTTACGTTCTATTTATCGAAGAATTCGATTCTAAGAGAAAATTAGAACATGATATTCAATCGATAATAATATTCTACGAAAACAATCATCTAGAAACACTTTGTATAAGTATTAATTTTTTCTTTCTTTCATTTTTTTTTTTTTTTTTTTTTAACCGAAATAATTAGCTAAGTTTGGTAAATGAATGTTACTAATGATTCATATTATTTCTTGATGTGTTAACACTCACAACATAATTCACTTTTGTTCGCTTCCTAATTCCTATTATATCTTTAACTAAAAATAAAAAAATTAAAAAAAAAAAAAAAATTTAACATCGATATATAAGAGCATTTAAGATAATTATACGTGTTCATCTTTCTGATTTGATATTGTAATAGGAAAATATTTTGCAACGGCAATGGCCTACGTTCGACCGGTTTTTTGTGCATACCTTAATATTTGTCACATATGTATAGCTAACTAATAATAATACTCTATGTATAATTATACTACCTTGCATAAAAACAAAAAGGAAAGAGAAGAAAAAAAAAAGAAAAAATCCAGATTATGCAGATAATTAACGAGGAAAGAAAAATATCGTGTTAATAATCATTGCTTTGATTTTGCGCAAGTAAAAATTTTTAGATGAATGTGTATAGACCGATTTTACGGAGTTCTGTTGTTTAAATCTTAATCGTTAAGGTATCATCGATTTTCATCGAGAAATCGCGAAAACTTTTAGAGAATTCTGTATTTTTGGCTTACACAATGTCCCTCTTATTAAATAACCCAAGAAAACATTTGATATCACTATAAGAAATAAATCATTTCTTTAATGTTTTATCATTGAAAGAGGAAAAAGAAAGAAAGGAAAAGAAAAATAGAAACGTCATAGATACCGTTCACGTGTATATAGAATAATTAATACATTTCGATTCATATTAGCGAGAAATTTTTAGATTGTTTTCACAGTGAATCAATCGAAAATGAAAAAATAATGAACATACATTCATACGTTTGTTATTATTTTCGAACTGTTATATAAAGTAAGAAAGAGAGAGAGGGAGAGAGAGAAAGAAAGAGAGAGTGAGTGAGTGAGAACGTAAGAGAAAAAAAGAGAGAGAGAGAGAGAGAGAGAGAGTAATAAAAAGACATTGATTTATTATAATGGGGCATGGTACTGCAAAAGAGGATCCATGAAAACAGACTTCTCCGTGAAAAAAAAGGAGTATATTTTCGCAAACATGGGCTTCGTATTGCTGTCCGAATACACAATTGAATATTCTTTATAAATATATGTCACTAAGTCTTCTTGATCTAATATACATCGTAAGATCTTTTCTGAAGGATTAAAAGGGCTAAAGAAAAAAAAAAAAAAAAAAAAAAAGAAAAAGGAAAAGAAAAAAAAAAGAGAACTAACTAATTAACTAATTAAATGATTCTTAAACTGTGTATAGCATTTGTATACTGTGCCACTTTGTAATGAATATCAATCTGTCTAATCCTTGAAAAGTTTAATGATTAAGCTTACGTTACTCATCTCATTTGTACATATTAGATCATATTTTTGTCTTTAATGTTAAATCAACGAGGATTTTAACCACAACTAATGGCTTAGTTCTTAGTACGAGGAAAAAAAAATAAAGTTAAAGACATAATGGGACATAAGGAGTTGTTGTTATTTCCGTAGAACAAAAGAGGGAACTTTTATTATTTATATATATATATATTTATTTATTTATTTATAAGTAAACAAATATATATATATATATATATGTGTGTGTGTGTGTATGTGTGTGTAATTTGAAAAAGAAAATTGAGTTTTAATGCAAGTTGATTTAAAAAAAAAAAAAAAAAAAAAAAATAACAAAAAATAAAAATCGGTATGCATTAAAGATCATTAAAATAAGATTATAGTTTTGTTGTGAGTTAAAATTTGTAGGATAAAAATTTGATAAAATCTTCAAATATACTATTCATCGTAACTATACTATAAAAAGAAAAGGAGCATTTGAAGTGGTGATAGAAATTACGATGAAACTTGCATGCTACTTTAATTAATTGCAGATATATATATAAATAGCTTTGATTATTTAACATTAAAATAAGCGTTAACGTTTTTCTTACTCTTAAATTAATAATTATAAGATATAGTATGTAAAAGTATTTAATAATTTTATTTTTACACTGTTTACAATAAAATTTTATCATGATTGGTGGCATGCATCTGCTACCAACCAATCGTTATCGACTGTTAGATATTGCTAACCAATCGTTTTCTAGTTTACTAAAAAACGACATGTACGTGTTAACTCTACTTAAATTGCTTCTACGCATGCGCAAAATATCAGATTGGCCAACTGTAACTTTCATTTTACCCTATTCGATTTAATTCTAGTGAAAAAAATGATAATCATTTTTGAAAGTTCCATTTAAATGAATATGTCACATTATTTGTTACTTTAAAATGTTATTGCCATTTTAATTGTTTTATAATATATATCGAATAATTTTCTAAAAATTATTAAGTGATCTTAACTTTTAAACATGGAAAGTAATTAATCAATGTCATTATTTCTTTTATACATTAAACTTTTTTTCTTTTTCTTTTTTTTTTCATAAGAATAATATGACGCTAATATTATATGACATTTTCAAGAATAGATCGCGTACAACGTAATATACATAAATCAAATATTTTTATCGATCCAATGAATTTCCTATAACACAGCAGTCAAAGAATTCTCTTAGGCAAGTAAATGTCATTGACTATCGATAAATTTTCTCGATAAATTTCATCTTCACTTCATGTAAAATATGCGGAGAAGTTATGAGAGGGTAGGCAATAAGAAACACGTGTTTGAAATGCAATACATACAACAGAACATCAAATATTTCCTATGAAGAAAGATTTTCATAATATATTTTATTTCTTATATGCGTTAATAGGAAAGAGAAATTTTTAAATGAATTTAAAAAAATTTTGTTTACATAATCGTTTCAAAAGAAGATTTCATCACGTTGGCTTATTAAATCTCCTTTTCATTTTATTTGAGCTGAGTTCGTTTTTACGTACGTATGTTATCGTTTAATTCAAAGTCGTTTGAAATGATGAATCTTTCGTTAGTTTACGAAAATTAGAAAAAAAAAAAGAAAGAAACGTATCATTAAAGTAGTTCGTTTTATAAAATTTCTAAGAATATTATAGATAATCAAATAAAACGTAAACATTGTATCTGCGACGGAGGTTGTCCTTTGTAAATATTGACGCAGTTTGTATCATTGTATCTTAACAAGCGTACGCGTTTCATAACTACGATCCCCATTTTAATTATATTTAACAATTCATTAAAATTGTTGAAACGAATCACTATCATACGAAAATTATTTAACGTATTAATATTATAATTATCTTGATATTAAATTATCATTATTAATTATCTTTTAATTAAATTTCTCGTCGAGTAGTTAAAATCATTTAACAAATACCAAATATGTTCGACGAGTAAAGTTTGTGATCGAGCTTGCAATCGTTTCCGTATTTTGCGAAGGATACAAAGCTGAAGGTATTTATCGCAAATTCATTTCAACTACGTTGAAGCGTGAACTTTCATGAGTCGTCGAAGATAAGGAAGAAGATGAAAAAGAGGAACGTCTTACAACAAACGTCCACAGAAAATTACCTTCGACCAAAGATAGGACGGGAAGAGAATAATTCAAAAAGAAAAAAAAAAATTTCTTTTACCATTCCTTTTTCTTAATAATTAAGTTATTATACTTATTATTTTAATTAGAGTTAGAGACTCATCTGTTAGATAAAAATTTACATTATTAAAGCAAATATAGATATTCATGAATTACTTCGAAGCATTCCAACGATTGGCGTTCGTTACTAATCATCGAAAATGAAATATTGTATAGATGTTAGTTTAAACGTTACATATGTATGTACAATATATATGCATATATGTATGTATTTTATTCAATCGATTCAAAACCTTGGAAAAAGACTGTCGTCCTTGGAGAAGGGTAAAAATAAGAAAGAGAGTGTCTCATTTACGTTCTTTATGGTATTATATAGACATTTCATTATATAATTCTTTCTCCAGAGAAATGAAATCCTTTGACAATTGGTATCCAATCGTTTTACTATGATGGAATATGAAATAAATAGGAAAAATTCAATACAGACAATTTTGTATACGTATCAATGTCGTCGTCGTCATTGTTATGAGAAATGAAAAAAAAAAAAGAAAAAAAAATGAAAAGAAAGAAAAAGAGAGAAAAGATCTTGCGTTTGTTTCATGTATAATAAAACAACGCGAAAAAAGATATCCGTCTAACTCCAACGTGCTAAGCGTAGAAAAGTATTCGTCATCTTTTTGCGTAAACGTAAACCATTCTTATGAATATTCAATATATAATCTTTTAGAGAGCGATGCGCGAAGATAAAAAAAAAAAAAGTAGAAAAGAAAAAAGAAAAAAACAGTAAAACATATATGAATCTAAAGAATAATTTTCGAATCGATGAACCATTACGAATGTTCTCGTAAATGGCAATACTTCTATCATCACTTTTGCTCTTTTACTCGATTAATGAATTTATACGAAAGATAGAAATCCAAAAAGCATCGACAAGAAAGAAGGAAAGTTTCTTTCTTGAAACTCTTTGTAAGATGTTTGAATTTAATTCGAGATAATCTGAAAGTTCATTGTATCTTCATATTTCTTCGGACTAATGATTTTTCTGGAAAATTACATTAGGACATTCGAAAAACCGAAACTGTATTTCATCTTTTACTATTTTCCTTATATTTATTTCGAATTTTCGTCTTTTATTTATTTTATTTCATTATTTATTTATTTATTTATTTATTTTATTTTTTACGCATTCAATTTATTCATTTTGAAATGCGATTTGTCCGAAATATTAATCTCTTAAGTCGACTTAATAGTTTTTATTTCGAATTAAAAAAATTTAATTCGTAAAAATAAATTATTTTTCAAAATAATAAAATAAAAGAAAAATATACAAACGTAATATACATTAATTTATGTTGAATCTCTTTTTTAATTTATTAATCGAATATTATTTTTTTTTTCTTTTTTGAAGAAGAAAAAAAAGTAAAATGGGGAGAATGAATAGGTCAAAGAAAGAGATCCTTGACGCGGTTGATCTAGATCAAGGATCTTGGATACAAGGATACTGCTGCTTGATCGGATGAGATATTCAAGCTCCTCGTTGGTAGATCACGAAACTCAAGGTACGAAAATGGGAAAGCATGATCGCGTTCTCGTACAAAAGAAAGGCGACGTGACGAATGCTATGAGCGTGGACGCGAAGATGAATCTCGAAAAGCGATGAAACAGCATCGAAAGAGCTTCTTCTTGTTCTTTCTTCGGCCATCATAGTGATTGCAGAAGGCCCCTACGTGTACATTAATCAGACGAGACGTGCGCTTTCGTTTTAAGGAATGGAGAAGCGTGAAGAAGATCGTCGAGAGCATGTGGAAACGAAATTGTGATTTTGCTGCTCAACGTGAAAGGTGAAAAGAAAATCGGTAATCGTCTTCGATCGATGATCGTTGAGTAATTGCAAGGATGTAAAACTCGTATGTATACACATATATATACATCTTATATACATAGGTATACCATTTATTTAAAAGCCTGTTTCTCTTTAATGCCGTTTAATAATCCAAAATATCCGATGATAATATCTCTTCGATAATACTCTCTAAGATTTCAAAGGTTCATTTATATATATATATATATATATATATATATATATATATATATATATATATATATTTTTTTTACGAACGATCATAAATACATATGCATACATTGAATCAAGGAAGACATTTTTCTTTTCTTTTTTCTTTTTTTTTTCAGCAAGCGATTTTGCACAATTAAAAGACATTCTAAATGTATATACTTACTTAGAACGTATTTAAAAAGTGCGTATACGAAAGAGGACATTGCATCGACCGGCATTAAAAGACACGAAGTACGTTCAATACTTACCTCTCAACTAACTCTTTCTTTGTTGCACAACTGAACGTTTCTCGTTTGTTCCACGAAAAAGCTTCGTTACGGATCTTCTTCTTTTTCTTCCTTTTTTTTTCTTCTGATCGTCTCGACAAAAGGAAACGTCGTGCAAAATAACGGCCATCGAATAGTCTGAGAAGTTAACTTTCGAGTATTGCCATTTTCATTGTATTAATCCGTTTTAGGTAATCCATTTTGAAAAGATTGCATAAATTGCCGTCTCGATAGGGTGAAAGGGGAATCCGGAGGTGATCGTCTCGTACCCGTCGAGAACGGAATCCTCCGGTTGGCTACCTCTAACATGTGAGCAGTCTAGCGAGTTACAAAGAGAAAGAAAGAGAGTGAGAGAAGGACAGGTGGGGTTATTTCCCAGGTAGTACACGCACGCGATGCCCCGGACTCGATGCCCAGGTTCGATTTAATGGTGGGGGAAATTTAGGTTACTCGTAGCACCAAGGGAATGTGGGCCGACTATATACTGGCTCATCACGATCCTCCGTCAGTTCATTCCTTCTTTGTATTTCCAATTCGTAAGACCGATCTTCTTCAATCTCTTCCTTCAACACTCGGCCTCTTTCTATCAATCGTCGTTGGATTTTTCTTGCGTACAAGAAATACTTCCTGCCGATTTTACTCCCCGAACTTAAATCGTACAGGAAGAAAAGGAAAAGAAAAAAAAAAAAGAAGAAGAAGAAGGAGGAGGAGGAAGAAAAAGATTTTTGCTGCGAATTTTTTTTCCAGTGAGTACGACTTTTATTATCTTCTTTTTTATTTTTTCTCTTTTTTTTTTTTTTTTTTTTTTAATTATCTTTTTTCTTTCTTTTGCAAATAAGATTTACGTGAATTCTTAAGAAATTATGAAAGAAGATATTTTGTTATATCGTCGGTGAGAAAATTTTGTCAAGATTCGAATCGATTGCTCTGGTATCTTTTCTCAACTTTGTTTATTGCAGATTTATTTGCGACTTCGTAGGATTATGTTAGATCAATTTATTTATCGTAAAATCTCGTAGTTTAACGTTCGTTATTGGTTTTGATTTTTCATAAAATTAGAATCCATCTGTGATCTTGATCGCGAAATAGCTTGAAATATTACGCACAGATATACATACGTGTTTTTCGTTGATAACTATATACGATGTTCATACTTTTTTTTTTCTATAAGTATATCATACATTTATTTTAAGTCTATGACGCATTATGACCTATGACGTCTTTCTATTAAAAAAAAAAAAGAAAATAAAATAAAGAGAAAAAGAAATTTGCATACACGAATGTCTATTTAAATGTCCAAAAATAAGTTTTGTAGAATATATTTCTTTCTTTTTTGTATAATTTAAATTCTTCGTTGAATAAAATAAGGATTAATAATAAAAAAGTGATTTGTTGAATTATTTCAACTTTGTTAAAAAGGTGTCAATAACTTTACAACTGGTTAGCTTTACGTTGATCAGGTCCGGAACGTATGATGAGATTCTGGTTCCATGTGCAATGATCCGCTTTAAATAAGATAACTTGATATTATAAGCTTTGCTTCCATGTAAAAGAAAAACTTTTGAGTTTTCATCAAAATTCTAATTTTTTCACTGTTCGTAAAAATAAAACGTTAATACATTTTTGAATAAAATCTAGAGAAGGAGGGAGAGAGAGAGAGAGAGAGAGAGAGAGAGAGAGAGAGAGAGAGAGAGAGAAACGAAAAGAGATAGGACTCTCTTCTGCAATTTAAAATATTAATAATTTTTAATTTATTGAAGATAAAAACAAGTTATAGAATGTTTCTATCTCAATATATAATATTATTTTGTTATTGATAAATTTTAACGCATTTATTATTGTCAAAATTATATATTACAATACTTTATTTTTGATTATCTAGAAAAATAAAACAGTAGAAAAAATCAAATTCAAAAATCAAAAATCTTTTTATTCAAAAGACAAAATTTATATACAATATGTATTTTACATCATTTTGCACGGATATATTTCACCAATTACTTTCATGTTTTACAAATTCGACGGAAATGATTGATATTTTAAATAGCACAATGTAAAGTATCACACACACACATATATATATATATATATATCTATGTAATTATCAATGACTCGTTACATCACGAAGAATTATATGTAATCTGAGCGCGTATATAAAAAACCCATTAAGAGAGATTTTCTGCGAAGACAGTTTGTCAATGTCATCTAAAAAGTCGCTAAACATATACTTTCTCTAGTATTCGATAAAAAATGAAAAGAAGAAGAATAAAAAAAAAAAAAGAAAAAAAAAGAAAATAAAAAAAGCGTTAAAGAAATTTCACTAATACAAGTAAGATAATAAGCAAACATGCAACTAACCATTCGTCCTTACGCAAGAAACTTTAGGCTCGTTAAGAACCGATTGCGTATGTATCTTCCTAAGAGAACAAGTACATAATCCATGGTTTAATGTTCCTACTTCGTATACATATCAACGTATGTACATAGATGCAATAAGTTTGCTTATAGCAACTTTCGAGAGCAAGACTTTTGACCGTACGCCTCTTGGTTTTGCGAAATCAAATGCTTCTCTCGTTTAAACCTGCTTAACCATAAGCAATGTTTTTATCTCCCTCCTTCTATTCATCATTCTACACACACACACACACACACACATCTATATCTATGTATATATATATACTTTCGCGAAAGTAAACTCAATAAATTATATTGATTCTTTATTGCAATCTCTCTCCATTACGAAAGAAATATTTACTTTCTTTATATTATTTTGAAATCTTTCCGAAAATATTTGGAAATATGTATGTTTATCCAAAAATTTTTTCTTCATAGTTCATTACGTTATTTTTATTATTATTTTGATTTTAATTGTTTAATTTTTTTTTTTTTTTAATCGGTAAATTCAATGAAATTCTATTCACTTGTAAATAGAATTTTTCTTTGATATTTACAATAATATTTATTTTTTCTCAATTACTTTTTTATTTTTTTTAAAAGGTAATATCAAATTCTCTCGACTCTTTTGATCGATTATTTAATCCTTGTAGAGAATAAAATATTAAAAAGCATTTTCATGTACAATAATGGCAAACCATGTTCCACAGAAACGTTCGCAGTAGTATGAAATTATCGTCTCTCGGATTAGTAGGGTGTTTCTAATTTATATGCCTCCGACTCTTTTGTTCTCCTCGTCTAATCTGCATACAATGTCAAAAGCTTGTCGTCAAAACAATTAGTCACGCGGTCTGTTGCAAGAGAAGCGCGAACGCTTTCCATACGGCGAGTACTCATCACCGAAACGATTTGTCTGCGAACGTTCACAGAACGTTCCAAGTATCTGAGTGACGATTAATTAGCTCGAAGAATTAATTAATTTCTCTTTGAGATTAATTAATTTCTTATTTCTAGTATTGAAATGACGTACAACTCGACGACGATGACTTTTCATTGAGTGCCTTCAGCTCGAATGAAATATTAATTTAATATAATTTTTCATTATTTCGTTTATTATAAAAATACTTGAAAGCAATTAATTTTTCAAATGCGAATAATTTTTTTTAGATAAAACTATTTATTAACTATAGGAGGAACTGTCAAGCGTTGAATCGTCGCTGCTTGTTGTACCGTTGCTTCTATGGTAAAAAACGGACCGGCATCTCGGCGTTTATTCGGAACGCATCCGAGCCATTCTTCTTCGTTGCTTGCGGCAAAAAGTTCGAACCATGAGCTCTTGGTTATCGTTACGCTTCCATTCGCCTTCGGTTACGTCGGAATTCGTTTGAAAATTGTTCCCGAATGCGCGACCGACTCTCCATACGACGAAACACGTTCGTCCTATTAATTAAAAATCGTTAATCTACGTGTAATGATCTTTTAATGATCTCAATTCACCTTTACCTATTTCCTTACGTAAAATTTTTTTTTCAATAAACAATCAATAAAAACAAATTAGATCACGTTTGTATTTTCAAAAAGACATTTATTCTAATACTAAAATTCTTATTTTTAGACAAAATAAAATCCTTATTAATTTGATTCATATAATATAATAAATTAATAAAAGTCTTGAAATATATAATATAAACATAAAACTTTCTCTCTCTCTCTCTCTCTCTCTCTCTCTCTCTCTCTCTCTCTCTCTCTCATTCTCTTTAACGAGATTAAGTTGTTAGTATAATATATTTTTTTTTATAGTTCAATTTTTTTTCTATTTTTTAACCTAGATCGATTAATTTTAATACTATTTTAGTTTAATTTAATTTTTATAGTTTAATTTCTTTTTTTTTTTTAATTCTTTAACCTAGATCAATTAATTTTAATACTATTTTATTAAAAGAACGATCACATTTATCCTACATAGATGATGCGTGAACGAAGAGATGCGTGAAATTGGTGGCGATAAAATTAAGAAGGATGTTCGTAAAATGACTTGGCACATTAAACGAGTAAGCCCTTTTAATAGAGTAGACGAGGAGAAGCTACTCTTAAATGCGAGTTTGTATACCTACGTTAAGTTCGTTTCAAATCGTTGCGTTGAACCAGGTAAAGTAGTAAGCCGGCCAGCTAACGGTTACACCACTCTTACAGCTACGTACACAAGCTTACACACGCAGACCAGGAACGATCGTGGCCGATCTCTCCTTCCGAGAGAACTGTCTTGTACGGTTATCATTCTCATTCACGTTCTCGCAGTCACATTCTCATTCCCATTCTCATTGTCATTCTCATTTTCTTAAACGACGAAGACGAGCTCTCGCGAACTACGAATTCGAAAAGATTTTTCTACTTTTCTTTTTTTTCAATTCTTTGTCCCTCCCCCGTCTGAAAAAGTCGAAAAAATTTTCTTTCAAGACGCCAAGTTAAAAGCACATTAGAAGGATGAATCCAACTGTCTTTTATCGTTTACGATTCATTCCAAGTCCGCAAACGTCCGGTCTCTATCTGAATCCTCGAGAGGTAGAAAGGCGTTCGAACGAGGTCGAAATTAAATGTCGTCGGTCGACCTTGTAAGGTGGGCCATCGAGAGAGACTTCCAATGTTCTAGTTCGCGCTTACTTCGTTCAGAAAGTATGCGGATAGATCTTAATTATCACATATAGATATTAATTATATAAAAAGATTTCAAGGTCTTTATTTTCTCTCAATCCCTTTCTCTTCTTCTTCTTCTTTTCCTTTTTTTTTCTATGGAAACGTTTCATCCTTTTCCTTCTTTCTTTTTTTTTTCTTTCTTTCTTTCTCACTGTTCAATTAATTTCATAAAACATTAAGAATGTTTCTTTATATTTTTCATTGGCTCGATATATATTATTAAATGATATCTTTAAAATTACATTGCGGAAGCTGAAATTATTAAGAAATTTGCATGAAATAACATTCGTAACGGTACAAGTTTGAAGATCGTTTTTTTTTTCGATTCTTTTGATGAAGAAGAATAAGAAGAGGAGGAGGAGGAGGAGGTGGCCCGGGGCAATGCACGTGTCGTTTCGAGATCCATCGATCTTGAACTGAGAGAGGAGAGATATCTGAACTAATGAGCCGATTCTTGAACAACTTTCCTTTCTATTAATGTAGCGCATCGTTCGACGAACGAAAACAAAGTTTCGATCTTCCTGCTATCTCACGTTTTCGCTAGACTAGACTTCCTCTTCTTTTTACTTCATTGAAAGAGATTTTTCGATCCGTAGGAACTTCGAAGTTAGTTTTCTCCGTCTCTTCCTCGTTCTCTTATCGATGTCACATCGTATAAGGAAACGAGATCAAAAAAAAAAGACAAACAAAAAAACAAAAACAAAAATCCTGCGAACTTTTACTTCCTTTTCTTCATTTTTTTCCTCTCTCTCTCTCTCTCTCTTTTTTTCTTTCTCCTTCCTTTTACTTCCGTTCTTTTCCTTTTTCTTCAAAAAGCAAAGCTTTAAAATTGAACTTTCGTTCAAGTCCGTTTAAATGCAAATTTTAACGAAGACAAGAAAGATGAAAAAAAAAAAATAAAGAACAAAAAATAAAAAAGAGAATAAAAAAATAAAAAAAACATAAAAAGAGAATAAAAAAAAGAAGTTGAAATTATTCAACGGTTTAGAAGTCGTCACCTCGTTCCAGGTCGAAACTTTCCTTTTAAAAGTGTTTTCTGAATGTTATAAGTTATAATTTTCGTTCTGTAAAGTTTGCGTCGCTTCGACGAACGAGATATCGTTGCTTAACGCTTTACCGATCATACTTGAATAAATTGAAGAGTTAGAATTATTTATCATTTTACTTGTTATATATTCATTCTGATAATAAAAAAAAAAAAAAAAAAAAAAGTAAAAAATCAAAGATGCTATTTCACGAACGTCCATCGAGTAAAAGTAAAATTAATAGGGAATTCCTTTGAGTAAGCATCGAAATAATTTCTTTTCTTTCGTTTTATTTCTTTTTATTTTTTTTTTTTTTTTTTGTGAAAAATATTAGAATTCGCTTGTAAACCGAGGGAATCGGATTTCACAAAGATAAACTAATCAAAATCCAAAATCTTAACGGAAACGGATGTTCACTCATATAACCGGTAACGAAAGTTTGTTACAGTATGCATTTTATTTGATCTCGTCGCACTTTCAGGTAACAATGTTGTTGTAACTAGTTTTTCATGACGATAATCAGAGAGAAGATTTCGTCATAAGTTGAAACGGAAGTCGCGTATTTTTTACGAGTAATATATTTTTTGAATTGTAATTACAAATTGTGTAATTAATGTGCAATCTTTCTTTTCTAATTTAAAAAGTATATTGTTACACGTATACGTTCATACGTTCATTTTTTTGTAGATTTGATTAAAATTTGATAGTAAAAGAAAAAGAAGATTTTTCACATGTCAAAAAAAAAGAAAGATTATAATAATAATAATAATAATAATAATGATAATAATAATAATAATAATAATAATAATAATAATAATAATAATAATAATAATAATAATAATAATAATAATAATAATAATAATATTAATAATTACAAGTACGGATCGAATATTTCGAGGAAATAATTTCTGAATTCTCTGTTACTAATAATGAATTTTAACATTACGCAAGTATGTGTATATATATATATATATATATATACATATATACACATACTCGTACACTCATATGTGTATATATATATAGTAATAATATTCTCAACATCGTTAATTTTTCTAACAAACTTCCCTTTCTAACGCGTCTTAAGCATACGTCTCTATAGATTACATTAGATTTTTTCCCTTGCGTAATCCAGTCTTATGTAATTCCTGTCATCACTGTAGTTATTTCTGATCATTCGTCTTATTATAACAATCACTATTATTTAACACCTCTATCTGCATTCTCTTTCTCTTCGTTTCTTTTTTTATTTCTTTCTCTCTTTTTTTTTTATTATCCCGTATTTAAGCAAATAATATTACTCGCTATTTCTTTGAATCTTTTAACTTACCTTCCCATCCTTAATAAAGTACTCTTTCTTTGTATTTTCTTTTCCTTTCTTCTTTTTGTTTTTTTTTCTTTTTCGACGTTGTATAATCTCAATATGAGGACGATCCTACTTATTTTTGTCTTATCCTCCTCATTATAAAGATAGTAATCATTACTACAGCAAGGATCTTCTAGCTTAATTAACGCGAACAACGAAGAAAGCTAAATCGTTTTGCACGCTCGTTTGAGAGCAAAGGAAAATGGATTCGCGCATGATGAAACCAAACGATACGTTCTTTCCCAGCTCTTTCGAACTCGTTCTTTCAAGAAAATGTCGTGTAAAAGGATTTAACGCATGTCACGCTCGTATGCACATGAAACTCTATGATATATGATTAAAATGGCTCTATACCGAAGAGAATCGTTGTATCTATTTGAAAAGAGAAAAAAGAAAGAAGAGGAGGAAGCAGAAGAAGAAGAAGAAGAAGAAGAAAAAAAACCTCACGCTATTGTGCGTGAAAAACGAACGACTTCGAATAAGCTCACGATTAACTCGGTTTGTCGTATAAAAGACACGCTCTTACTATCTCTTTAGTAATGCTTTGAAATAAGAAAGTTTTAATGGTTCGTTCGACGATCGTTATTTTCGTTTCACTAAAGTAGAGGATGAAAGAAATTGAAAGGGAATCGACGTCTGCAACATTTTTTTTTCTTTCTTTCTTTCTACTGAAATCTATTCGATATAATGTAAGATTGTGCGAAAAGACATTACGACATATATAAAAAAAAAAAAAAAAGAAACAAGAATGATTATCTTCTTACGATAAGATATATCATAGAAAGCTGAGTGCAAAAGACTCAAACACGTATCACTTTATGATCCTTAATGCGAAGTGGATAATAGATGTATCTATCTTTCTTTCGGAAGATATGAATTAATGATAATAATAATATTTTCAAACAAGATCGTAGGTTCGTTCGTCCGATGAATTACAATTTCGATTTCTCTTTCTTAATGGGAAAAAAAAAAAGAAAAAAATAATAATAATAATAAAAAGGAAAAGAAAAAGAGAAAAGGATAATTGAAATCATACTAAATGCATCAAATGAATTTGTGTATCAGGATCACGAACGTCGTCGTCGTTATTTTCTAATCAAATTCGACGATAGGACGAAATTTAGTATTTGAAAGTTGTTGGACGAGAGCGAAAGACTTCGATGACTTTGGAGAAAGGCTCGAGAAAGGACATTGAAATTTCTATACGAGGATCGTGATCTACGCGCTAAAATAGTATCTATACTATTTTAAATCGGTCGTCGTCGAGACGGCCAGAGTCGTCGATCCTAATCTCTCGACGGTAGTACGTTGCTTTGGAAAGGCAAGAAAGGCTCATCGAAGATTCAAAGGAGTCAGGAGAGAAAGGCTCGATAGAACATTTGCCAAGAATCTTTTACTAGTATGTCTTTCCTCTAAGACGATCGGTTCTACCTTCTCTTCGTTTCTTCCTAGTCTTACGGCTAAACTTCTTAACTCGAACGTCAACAACGACGAGTTTTACTGTCGGACGCTCACCTAAGGCCGGTAAACTCGACTCGCACGGTCTTCGTGACACTCGTCGTATCACGAACAGTTTAGAAAGTCTCGTCCTCTCGTTCTCTCGTCACCTCGGATATATCCATCTAGGATATGTATACCTATATATATCGTATATGTATAGAAAGGTACTGATTATGTTATTGCATTCGAGTTCGAGGAAAGTCACGGATTTTTGCAGTATCGTCGAAGGGAGAAGTAAAGAGAGAAAGAGAAAGAGAGAGAGAGAGAGAGAGAGAGAGAGAGAATGAGAAAGAAAAATAATAAAAATAAGATATAAAAAATTGTGTAGCCGTAAGCGTTTATAAAAAAGAAAATTTACATTCTTCGATTTATCAATTTAATATAAATTATGATCAATATAATATAAATTATGATTAATAGAAATATCTAATATGAATTTAAATATCTAGACGTACAAGCGCGAGTGTATATTTTTACATTTTTAAATCCATCTTTTTTCTTTTTTCTTTTTTCTTTTTTTCTTCTTTTTCTTCTTTTTTTTTATTTTTTTTTTTTTTTAACTTAAAGACGATTTATTTTTCAAATTTTCGAGGGAAAAAATGAAATGTCTTTTCAATTAACAAATTTACAATCGGAAAAATGCAACGATACCATTTACAAAATCTAAAGAGATCCATTAGCATTAAAGAGGAAAAAGTCGTACGATTTTTAGATGACGCGAGCTTCAGATAGTCGTCGATAAGCCGAGAATATACGATGATGGATCGTCGAGTTCGGGTCTTTCGAGGAGATGTCGTTTCCTTCGAATTTTTCACAACGTGCGACACCGGGTTACAGTGATCGGGCTTCATTCCCGATGAATTTCCTTCTTCGGTTGGAACGTACACGTAGCACGGAGTTAAGATAAAAAAGCACAAGTTTGCCCGTATATGTACCGCCGCCCCCTCTTCTCTTCACCTTCCTCCGATATGTGTACGTATCCTTATGTAGGTATGCATGTAAGTACTTACGCCTTCCGCGATTACATGAGTCTGTTATGTTCCCGTCAACTTTTCGAAGAGAGTTAGTTTCTCTTCCCGTCGAGTTTGACAGTTCGTTCGATTTGTCCTTATAACGGCTTTCATAGAAATTTTTTTCTTATCTTTTTTCTTTTTTCTTTTTTCTTTTTTCTTTTCCTCTTTTTTTGTTTTTTTTTGTTTTTTTTTTTGTATACATCTAATTTAAGCTCTAAGAAAAATAAATTACGCGGTAATTTCGTATATAGAAATATTATCACGTGGAATGAATAAATAAATTATATCCTCTTTTTTCTTTTCTTTCTTCTTCTTCTTCTTCTTCTTCTTTTTAAAAATTTTTCCAAAGATTTGATTATTTAACAAAGTAGTAAAAAGTTATTTGTACGAATTTAATTATTAATAATCGTACATATAACGAATTAAAAATAAGAATTGAAAAAATTAACGAGTTCCTCGATTGAGCTTTTGATTAAACTAAAATTATAATTTATATGCGATAATTAATATAAATTTATAATTACAAAAGTCTAAAATTTTTTAAAACCTAAAATTATAAAAAATAATATTTTAGGAATGACATCGAAATAAATTTGTTTTGGTAAAAGATATTTTAAAATGTACTTGGTCATCGGGTCACTGGAATCCATCTGTCTCTTTCTTTCTTTTCTCTTTCTCTTTACGTAGACGTTTAGAATGTATACGTGATTAACGAGAACACACACGTATATATGTACACACTCATACGCATACACATATACATCATTAACGAGTAATCTTTTCCTGGCCGCGGTCGTGGTACCATCAACGCGTTTTGCATTGGATAAACTTGAAATGACTACGAGACGTACGAGCGAATCGCATGCATACCACGTTCAGTATGCTCGTGTACGTGTTCGTGAAAAAAAAAGAGAAAAGAAAAAGAAAAAAGAAAAAAGAAAAAAGAGAAAAGAGAAAGAGAGAGATGGAAAACTCTCACCTTACCCGTCTTTTCGTGCGACAGTTTGCGCGTTTTAGGGGCTTTAATTTCCGTACGAATAGGTTCGATCGAATTACGGGACGAAAATTCGAACGAACGACGATGAGATTTTTCCATCGAGATTTTTGTCGTTACTGAATAAAATGAAACAAAAAAAAAAAGAAAGAAAAAAAGAAAACAAAAAGAATATGCGACAGTAATCTTTGATTTAATTGAAAATTCCTGTTTTGAACATAAATATTAATTGAAACATAAATATTAATTGAAACAGAAATATTAATTATTATTTAATTACTCATTAATTCATTATTTATTTATTTATTGAATTGAATAATAAATTATTAATTAATTAATGTGTTCGTTTCACTATCGATTAAAACTAGACAATATATTTCATGCTATGAAATTTATTATATTAAAACGATCGCAAGTGCAATAAGGTAAACTTAAACGATAAAAAGTAGGTGAAAGATAAAGATATATCGTATATAATGTTCTATAACGGTATATTCAACTAATACCATACGTGCCTTGCTTTCAAGAGTTGCGAATTATATATCAATAGGACATCGCCCCCATTCATTGAGACTTAGAGAAAAGGAAAAGAGAGAAAGAGAGAAAGAGAGATAGAGAGATTTTATATCGTTTGTTTTTTCTCTTAGCAGAGAAAACATCGTTTGAAGATTTTCTACTATTTCTTGGAGATATTTTACGATTTATAAGGTTTACTTTTGTTGTGATTTTCACGATCCAAAATACGAAATAGTGAAGAGAGTTGCTCGTGAAAATTCTCTCTCTTTTCTCTCTCTCTCTCTCTCTCTCTCTCTCTCTCTCTCTCGCGCGCAAATTTCCACGTTTCGAGTCAATCTCACACGTCGTTGAAGTTCCAGCATCCAATCTTCGATTGTCTCTCTCTCTCTCTCTCTCTCTCTCTTTCTCTCTTTTTCTTCCTCTCTCTTTCGAAGTGAATGCATCGTGAGAAAATAGCGAAAGATAAGCGCGAGTGAATTGAAGAGTTGTATCGGCTCGCAACACTCACGGAGAAAGCGCAAGTACCGAGCATCGTACTATGATTAAAAGCAGACAGAGAAAGAGATATATAAGGAAGGAAAGAGAGAGAGAGAGAGAGAGAGAGAGAGAGAGAGAGAGAGAGAAAGAGAGAGAAAACAAAGTACGTATTTAATGAGACAAACCATCTTCTATCTCGCTCTTTTCTACCGAGCATTATAAAAGCGTGCGGATCATTGAATGCGTGGGAGTTAGCAACCTCGTCTATATCTTCCTCTTCACTTCCTAGTATTTCCTCGTCTAATACGAATAACTAGCATTTTTTACGAGTCGATCGAGAAAATCAAATTTCTCTATAAAAATATTTCAATGGAACTCATCACTTCTTTTTTTTTTTTTTTTATTAATTCGAGATCAATGTCCGGTTATATATGGTTATCGTAAATATAATATAAAATGAAAGAGAGAAAAATTGATAATTTCAACGACGATTCTATAGTTAAAATATTTCAATGATGATTAAATATTTCAATGATAATTAAGCCGAAAGTGATTGATGAAGTTGTTGTTCTCGAACGAAAGTTTTGGACGGTAGATTAAATTCCGTGTTTTATGTTAATGTCACTTTTACGAAGAGGGGAAAGAAGAGTCGTTTCTTACGGTTCTTTAACCATAAGATATATGAGAATTTTTCTTAAAGAGTATAAAGAATACGAACGTAATATAACGCTCGATTTAATCACCAATTGTTTATGACTTACTGCTATTAAGCGAACACGCTATATTAAATATACTTGTTATTATTCATTAGAAAGATCTCGATTTAATAAAATAATGATTAACGATTTCGAATTAATGAATCTTAGCGGAATTCTTATATCACAAATATACTTTACAAACAGATAATGAATATAATTTATTTTTATTGTTTTGAAAATAATTGATTTGATGATAATAATTAATGTTATAATGCGAACGTATTGCATATAGATATATAAAATATAAAAATGTTTATGGTTAAACTTAATAAAGTTAAGGTAGTAGAAAAGCTCGATACGTCTGCGACGTGTTAACTAACGATACTGGAAGGAATTTCATTTTTATAGTGTTCTTACGCGCAATTTAATGTTTCGACGCTGAGGTTAATGTACCTTTGCCTTTCAGACTGGTTTACGAGTACTGAGAATGTAAGAATACGGACGTACGTGATCATTTGAACCTGACATTTACGGTAACCGACGTGAGAGTGATCAACCAGTATCTTCGTGATTATTTCAAAATCCAAACTGCAACTTCCTTACGGTCACGTTCATCCTATAATTTGCGAGTTTAAGATACTACATTTACGATTTTATGAACCGCATGATAAATCCGATGATGAATACCAAGAAATATGACAAATATACAAAACTTATGAACCGCAAGAAAAAGACCTTACCGAACCGCATAATAAATCTGACGAATATCAAGAAATATGATAAATATATCCAAGTTATGAGTAGGTAGAAATGAGACGTTATATGACGTCATGATAAATCTGACTAAAGTAAAGAAATATGATAAATATATTAAAGTTTATTAACATTAATCATATAGTGTTTCTTTTTCTTTTTTTTTTTTTGTTTTTTTTTTTCTTCTAAAAAGGTTATCTGATGATAATAATCTAAATAACAGAGTAGTTATAAAACAAACGTCGTAGAAAATATTTATCAAATGATTTAAAAAATAGCAATATAATAATCGTTATATAGCAGAAATATTTTTATAATAATTTTATAATATTCGTTCAATTTCACTTCGGACCGAAGTAAATAAGAAAATGTAAAGAAGGAATCTCAACGATTATACAGTGGAATCTTAGAAGCCATGAACGATCGAACTATACGTTAAAGATTCGCTATAAACCGAATGATAGCAACTCGTAGAAAGTCGTTCTCGGTTCTTTACCAATGAAAGTCATTAGTAAAACGATCGGAGGCTATCTCGATCTGTGCGATGCGTGAAATCGATCCTTGATCATCCAGCTTCTTCGTCTTTTTCTTCTGTTTTTCTTCTTTTTATCCTCGGGCTCTACTCTCGTCATTACCCGACAGAATTATATTTCAAGTCACGTGTTCTCTTCCTCGATCGAGATTGGAATTGTATCGGTCTTATCCGTATAAACCATTGAAATAAAAAATCTCGGAAAAAATTTGAGAGCGAAGGAAAATTTAATTACACATTTATGTACATTTATATACATATATGTATATAAATCAAAAAACAGCAGTATCATTTTTCTAAATATATATTTTTAAATATCATATAATATCATTTTCTAAATATATATATATATATTTTTTTTTTTCTAAATATAATGAACTTCACTATAGTTAATAACGGACTAGTTATAAAAAACTTAACTATAGTTAAGTTCATTATCAATATGAAACTAGTTTTAAAATATCATAAATTTTTTAATTTTTAATAATATATCTAATCGATAAATATATGCGATCATCCGATATTTTTTAAATCTTAGTATTATAAACTCCTGATCGAATATTCTCAAAAATATTTCTTAACGTCTCATTCAGTGGAATATTTTTATCAACATTCCTACGTTATCTTATCTTCTTTTTTTTTTATGTATATATCTCGCTTAAGTTGCACAAATTATTTGCTTGATTGAAATTGAATTGGAAATTGGCAAAATTAAGATTCGATGTTGCAATCGGTAATTCAGATGGAATTTCTATCTTCAATGGAATTCGAAACCAAAAATGGTGAGATTACGAAAGACGGTAGCCTGTTATCGATATGACGTAACGGAGTTCCATCGATATATCATCATTTTTTTCTTTTTTCTTTTTTTCATTTTCTTTCGCTACCACCTTTTACTTTTATCATAAATATCAATCGTACGTTTCATAACGTAATAGCTCTTGAATGAATAAATTTCGAATGGTAAATTTAATGATTACATACAGTATTACATGAAAATATGATAATGTTCTTAAAATTCATATCCGAGTTTATAGTTAAAAGGTAAGTAATGTGAAATTTCATACAACTAAGAATAAATTCAATTCAAAAATTTCCCGAAATTTACTTTAAATTTAACGATTTAATTTATCTCCCAATGGAAAAAGCCAAAAATATCGTATCATATACGAAACGTACATACTTTTTTTTTCTTTCTTTTTCTATTCAAGGTTTAGGAGTATGAGGATTATCGTCTGTTTGCTGTTCCTCGGCGTAATCGCCGTGAACGCTCAGCGTCGATTGTCCTTGCCGGATCCACGAAGTTGTGCGAATCGTAAGTATTCTATATAAAATTTTATAATGGATTTTCGAGGGGATAAAGGGAAAAGAAGAAGATAAAAAAAAAGCGAAAATAAAATAGAGAAAAAGAGAACTTTCATTTCAGATGAATGAACTATAAATAATATCTGTGCTATATTATGATACAATTAAAAATATTTTATTAATGCTTTAGAGAACATTATTATATTCGTTCGATTAATGGTTAATTATAAAAAAATAAAAGAAAAAAGACGATGATGGATAGAAAGTAACGTTCCGATCGATTACAACGTTTCGATACTGCAATGATATCGGACAATCTTCACAACCCAGATCCCCTTCGATTTGAGAGAGAAAAAAAAAAGAACAAAAAAGAAACTTTCGCGAATTTAAAAGAAATTTTTTTCGAACGAAGAAACATGAGAGTCTATGATTTAGAACGGAGGTTCTTAAACGACGATAGTCACGAAAGTATCCATCTATAATTACGATTTAAGTATGCGTCGCGTTTCCCGGCTGTAATAATATTTCATTCGAGTTTGAGCACTTTATTGTAGTTAAGTTAAATGTTTTGTGCGACGATTAAAGAGACGTAGTTAACCCTAACCAACTGACCATGGCTAATCGTAGGGATTTTGCTGCAGTTATTCACTGTCCCTCTTCTCTCTCTCTATATATATATATACATATATATATATTTCTTTCTCAAGTTTTATGTATGTACATATATATATATATATACATTTTTCTTTCGCTTCCTTTTTCTCTCTCCTTGTCTATCTCCCTTTCAATTTCTTTTCCACTTCCGAAGGTTATATTTTATTACGTGAGAAAGAGGACGAACTATCGGGTAGAAAAAAATCGAACAGCCATATAAGTATCTATGTCGGTAATTTTTACATCTCTATTACCTTTTTCTTTCTTTTTCCAATCGATATAAATTCGTTCATTATCGATTTGTCCTATATTATGATAGATCGCTAAATTATTATCTATTCGTATTACTTCATCGAAACTTATTGAACTCTTTCGTTACTCAAGCGTATAGTAACTATACTCAGACAAGAAAACAGAAATCATTGATCCACGGATATGGCAATCAAGTGTTTCAACGAGATGTCCCGTCCTTCTCCGCTTTCCTAATCAAACGTATCCAAAGCCTTTTATTGATCATTAATGCGGTCGACTTGAGACAGAGATGGTAGCGCAACGAATTCATGTTTTTGATGTAAACGGAATTAACGATCGTCTTACAAATATATAGTAACTGCAAAGGTATTTATACGATGTAGATCATCGATGTTTAAAAAATAAATAAATAAAAGAAAAGAAAAGAAAAGGAAAAGAAAATAAACAGATCGAAAAGGAATACATCGATTATTGTATTTAATAAAAAAATAATGGCAATCTTGTGTAATTATTATCTCGATTCGCAGGCGTTCGTCATGCGAGTTACAGGGACGCAAGGGGTGTCTCTCATTCGTACTTCTTCAGTTGGGAACATTTGCCGACTAGAAGCCTCGAGGTGGACTGGCTTGATGCTCGTAACATTTGCCGTCGTCATTGCATGGACGCGGTATCTCTCGAGACGCCACAAGAAAATGAATTCATCAAGCAAAGAGTAGCCAGAGGTAAATTTATGTGAACTTTGTGTAACGCACGATTCGTATTCGATGGATACATTCTGATTTAAACGTATTTTAAAAGATAGATTTCAGCTTTCATTGATAAGATTTTATTTTCGATAGTAAATCTTCTCATATAATATTATAGTAAATCTTTCTCATTATAATATTCCACGAATTACATTGCTAGAAAAAGAGAGAAAAAAAAATTTCTTTCGTAACATCCAACGCATTCGTAGGGTATATCTTTTGAATTAAATTCACTCGTGTTGTAAGAAAAGTAATATTTGTGTTACGAGATAAATTTCAAGTATACGTATTTCGTAACTCACGTAACATACTCGTTTTTATTGAAATACGTAGTTCACTTTCACCAAAGTCGTAAAAAAATGAAATTAAGAGAACGAAAAATGGTCTCGCGTGTATCGTACTCCTGCGATGTATTATAAAATCTCAAAATGATCTTTTGTTTAATTTAAATCGGACGCGTGAGAATAAAAAAAGAAAAATGAAAAAAGAAAAAAAGAAAAGAAAAGAAAACGGAAGGAAGGATTATAAAATTAGAGAAAGGTATCCCTTTAAAATGATATACACTTTAATCAACATTTAATATTACATACTACATAATATATTTGCTGTATCAAAAGTTTTCTTAATGTAATATAAACGATCATGAGTAGAAAATCATCATAGATTTGGATTCATGCGAGAAGGTAGAAATTAGATTTTCGAAGCGAGAATCGAATAATTTCGAATCAAGGGAAATATTATTTAACGCGATTCCGTCGTCAGGAAACGTGAGATACATCTGGACTTCTGGACGTAAATGCAATTTTAACGGTTGCGACCGTCCCGATCTTCAACCGCAAAATGTCAACGGATGGTTCTGGTCTGGATCCGGTGCTAAAATCGGACCGACCAGCCAACGTAATTCTGGGGATTGGAGCCATACTGGTGGATATGGTCAGCCACAGCCAGACAACCGCGAGGCTGCTCAGGTACTGCGGTCTTTTCCATTCTCTCTTTACTTTCCCTTCGATTTCGTTCGTCCTATTCGCGTTCGATTTTCTCATCTTCACTTATCCGATTCTATTTGATTGAAACTCCTTACAAAAAGACCTTTCTCTTTTCCATTCTATTACCTTTCTTACGATCTATCGTAGATCGTATTTCATATAGGAAATATCCTCTGATTTTTATCAATTTCAACATGACACGACTTCATTCGTGTTCATGAAGAAGAAAAAGAAAGAAAGATAAAAAGAAAGAAAGAAAGAAAAAAAAAATACGAAGAAAGAGTTATCCCTTGAAAGATCTTGATTTTAACATTTATCATCACAGGGTAACGATGAATCCTGCCTGTCCATTCTCAACAACTTCTACAACGACGGCATTAAATGGCACGACGTTGCCTGTCATCACGTAAAGCCATTCGTTTGCGAGGACAGCGATGAGCTTCTGAATTTCGTCGCCTCTCGAAACCCGGGAATCCGTTTGTAAAGGTGTAAATGCATTCAACGAGAGACAACCCAGACGAGATCCCACAACGGACGATAGACGCGATAATTAAGATAATGTCGCTTCGTGGTTATCCCATATTGCCGTTTATTTATGATTTACTAACCGATAATTTTTTATTTACGAAATTCGAGACTCTTTTAATCTTTTGTGATTCGTCGAGAGACAAAAAAGAAAAAAAAAATTATTGAACGATTAGATAATAGAGCACATATACGAAGTAAGGTGGCGTAGCAAAAGTATTATATATATGTCATCATTTTGTACCTTTTCTTTTTTCTTACATAAATATATATATAAATATATATGTATATATAGTTTATAATGTATCCTTCGATTTGTATCATATTATGAAAGGAAATTTCTCATGGGATGATCGAAAATAAGTTTTGAATGATTTTTTTTTATTTTTTTTTTAAGATATTATACCATCGATATAATATATACTTTTATTTTGCTTTTTGATTACATAAGTATTTTATATAAGAATATATTTCCGATATCATAGGGATATAATTTTTTAATAAGATTAAACAGAGATTCCTTTAAGCAAACTAATTATAACTATTTGATTAAATATAAATTCAAATATCGCAATAACATCAAGAATATTTAAGATGCAACAATAGTCTCGATTTCCAAAGCTGATACGCCGCTTTGTTTAAAAGGTAAATAGACGCCTCCAAAGACTTGCAAGCCAAACATCGTAATGTTTTCCACGTCCAGAGGTTCCCCATTTGGTATTTTTCGACCATGGTAATAAGGCTTAAAATTATTTAACTTTAAAGAGACAGTTGAGAATTCTTCGCTCGACATTGGCGCCTGGATTAATGACGTACAAAAAAAAAGAAATAATAAAAAGAAAGAAGAAAAAAAAGAGAGAAATAAAATTTTTTAAATAAGAAAACGTACGTATACTCGTTTTATTTCGTTAATCATTTATAAATTAATTTTATTTAAACTTACTTGGAAAAATTGCTCATAACTCATATCGTTATCTGAATCAAGCCCTTTATGCTTAAGAACAATCTTATAATGATTATTTTTTCCCTGTCCACGACAATTAATCACAATAGTTTCGAAATCCGTCAGATTTAAATTTACTCGGGTTCTCACGCCAGCAAATCCAGCTCCGTTGGGTTGAGGATTGAGAAGAGTGAAAAAGATCGCTCTCTGAAAGACTTGAGTTTTTTGCAAGACCAGCGTGGCTTTCGATTTTCCGACTGTTCTTACAGTATCCGATATCTCTTGCCAATCTTTCACGTTATTTATCCTCGTAAAGTCGAACAATGTCATTTTCCTCCTGCCATCAAACATCCCAATGGTTGGAATCTCATCGAAGCGCAACGACACGTAAAATGCCGCTTTCGCGAATCTTGTTTTATGCTTTTGTCAAGTTTAAGATATCGATCTGTCGGAGTATACATATACATATATATATATATATATATATATATCTTACCCGCTAGCCGGTTGCAAAAACGTGAGACTCATGAAGAAAGCAACGGTCATGCGATGATTCAACATTGGCATTATCATTATCCGCGGGATACGTAAATTCAACGACCTGAAATATTAAGATGTAGATAATGAAATAGTGGAGAATTGCATTAACGAGCACGTTGATTTAAATCTCGATTATCTGCGAACCGTTTCTACGATATTTATTTAAGAAATTAATTATTAAGGTAAACTGGAATTATTTTTTAACAGATCGGACGAAATTTTCACTTTAATCTTATTCATTATAATATGATTGAAAGTTGCATTTTTTATTAAAAAAAAAAAAAAAAAAAAAAGAAAAAAAATTACTCTCGACATTTCTATTCTTATCGAGAGATTTACAAGGCATAAGAAAGTAATTATCTTGTTAAAAATTGAAAACAATTACGCGTTATATGATATAGTACGATTTTTTTTTCGCAAAAAAAAGAAAAAGAACGCCGAACGCTCACCGAGTAATCTCACAGTCTGATCACGACGCGTGTAGTTTAGAATGTAAACAAATACAATCGACGAGTAGTTCCGACCTCAGTCGTCTCTCAACGTTCTTACGTGTAGCATGTTCGTGTAATATATTGTATTATTTTCTAAGACGTTTAATACGACGTATATATTAACAAATGAGAATCGATTAATGTTAAACATATTATTTATTTAAAATATTATTTATTACGTTATTTATTTTATAGAAATAATGATAGAAAATTTTGGTGTTTCGTTATTTGGTTAGAATGTCGAAGTATTCGAATTTGAGATTTCGTCGCTAGATGGCACTGCATTGCGCCATTCATATCGAGTTCGTTCATTCATGAGTAATGCGTTTTGAAATTCATTGAAATTTTAGATGCTTCATCTACGCGAATAGCAGTTTATTTTTAAGAATAATAATAGAAAAATGGCTCAAGATAATAATACCGTGTCATTCAAGACAGCGCCAGGATTTTGTCCAGATTGCGGATCGATTCTTCCTTTGTTAGGTGACAAGGGCAATGTAACTTGTTATTCCTGCAAACGAAGCTGGGGACATGAAGGTTAGTTTTTATAATTACGTTTCATTTCTAATGTTAGTGCGCACGTGCTGAAAGTATTGTGGAAAATTTAAATTCTACAAACGTTTATGTCAATTTGGTTCGTTTTTTTTTCCGATAAAGATTCGTTATGACTTAATAGAGATCATAATTATCTTCACTTAAAACAAGCAATTGAATCAGACGATATTTAATAATCAATTATTTTTATCCAGTGATTTAATAATTAAACTTAACGCATATAGCTCGAATATAAAGAATAAATCTTTCGGAAGCTTTGTATTAGATGATTAATTTAAAATATTTCTTTTTACTTTTTGCTGATACATTGGTGTAATCTCTACCTTAGTATAGCATATAAATCTGATGTACTTTTAGTTTTTGGCGACATGGCTATGACCTATACTATATCTTTTAAATCAAAGAGTTCATACTCTCATACAAAAGAGACGGATGATAATGATCAGGATGGTGATGGTCCAATAGTCGAACGTCGATGTCCACAGTGTCAAAATGAAAAAATGTCATATGCAACATTGCAATTAAGATCAGCTGATGAAGGACAAACTGTGTTTTATACATGTACCAAGTGCAAGTACGTACGATGCCATAAGTACATGACTTATGTTTCAATTTCATTGAAAGTTAACAGCATAGATGATAAGTTATAAAGATTTATAAAAGTTAATTGTAGCAATTGATATACAAGAAATTTAATTTTGCATTACAGATTCAAAGAAACAGAAAATTCGTGATTTGGATATGTTTTGGGTCATTGTATCTTTGAAATGAAAAATTTTAAACATTAGAATTTAATTAATTTCAATACGATCACTCTCTTCTAATAAAACATAGAACTTTATTTATGATACACTCAACAAATGATGAATGAGAAGGGTATATAAGTATTTTTATAATTCTACAGGGTCAATAGTACAATTTTGTTATAACAATATATGGATATCTTAATTAAATAGTAATTAAGTAATTTCATATATACAGTATGTCAGCATAAAAGGTAACAATTATTTTAATAAATTCATTTTGATCCACTTTTAAAACTGTTATGATGTAGTGGTCCTTTGATTAAAAAATCTTATTAGTCATAAATTTTTTCTTCGATAATCCTACCCCTTCTTTATATGACATTAACACATTGTTAATTGCCCACATTCTAATTATAGTTCATAATAGATATGCTATCTTGTGTCACAAGAAAAGGGTCTCATAAACTAATAGAGGAACTTTGTTATGTGAACTCTGAGTAGTAAAATTCTAAGAATTTGATTTTGTATATTAAAAATTTACATTTGCAGTTTCTTGTGAGGGCATTTTTATTATATATAGTCAACTTCGTTTTCGTAATATTAATACATAACGTAAAAGAAAAATTATTTAAATACATATCTAATTAGTATTTATCTTTCTCAAATTAGATCTGTCAAGTAGATGATACATTTATTTAAATATAGTTTAATTATTTTCATTAAACTTGAAGTACAAAAAATTTTCATTAAAATACAATTCATATAATATATAGTATGTATTATTAAATAAAGTAATAAAATAATAAAATAATAATCCATTCTCAGAGTTTTACTTAGTAATTGAAAAATAAGAGATTTGAATACTTTAATATTAAAATTACTGAATACGTATATAATAATAATAATAATAATAATAGTAATAATAATAATAATAATAATAATAATAATAATAATAATAATAATAATAATAATAATAATAATAAAGTATATGCCAACAAGATAAAAATGCTCTCTCAAAATTCGAGATCTTTATCGGCGTATATAACTTCTCTTATCAGAAGTATCATTTGCCATATTTCATTAGGCTTGCGCGATCTAATATTTTCTTTTAAAAATCGGACAAATAATCGCGCGTAGTTTCTTGTACAAAGAGAAAAGAAAAACAAGAGGAGATAAATATCCTATTGGGATCGCTTTTGAAAAAGCGATTTTTAATTGGTAATAAAATATATAATGCACATGCACTCAAACTTTATGGAATCTGAAAATCAAAGCGCCGGATGCGCCTTTTGATTTTCTTAGGCCTTCGATTTTACTAATGAATTCAGATTTCTTACAAATTGTATCAAAGACGTTTCTCATAAATCTGTTTTTCGTAACTACACCGTCTCATTTTTAATGCACTCTTCAACCTCCTCGACCGGAAGTGTTAGCAATTCTTTAAGAGTGAGTATGAAATTACCCTTATAGCATTATCATTTCATCGAGGACGACGACGACGACGACGACAATATTCATTCTTTTATTTATTTCTTATTTTTCTCTTCCCGAATTATGTACACTAACGCTCATATTACATTATTGTACATAAACTATGTACAAGTGGTAAAGTATTTACAAATGGACTGTGAGGCAAGTGGTGTATAAGGTGCCTAGATTGTCATTAAAATTCCGTGCTTTAATCATGACGATGTTTGAAAGCATTCGTCTAAAAAGTTTTCCAACGAATGATAGAGATGTGTTCGCGATTGTAGAATTCCATGGTCCTCATCGGTGTACGTCTATAGAAAAAGAAAAAAAAAATATATATATATATATATGTAGATATGTATATTTAAGTACATATAATTTGAAATAAATATATGGATGGTTCTCGATAGATGGAAAAAATAAATAATCGCGAAATGAATGGAAACAATAACGATTTGTTTACTTGTTGTCTAAAAAGTATATCCTTTTGTTCGAGAACTTTGGCGAGCATCAGTGATTGTTGATAATGCACATTATCGTCGAGAGTACCATGGATCAGATAATACATTTTTGTTTTTATATTATCGACTTTATTTAACAGTTGACCATTTTCATATCCCTGAAGATTATCAACGACGGTTGGTAGGCCCATGAATCGTTCCGTGTATATTGAATCTGCAATTAAAGTTGGGTTACTAATTAAAGGATATCCTTTGGTTGAACTAATACGATAGAAGAGATTAATGTATTTTGTTATAACAAAGGGAGGACCGGTGTCATGGTATGTATAGCGTTTCATAGAAACTTGCGCGGCTGTTCTGTGGTAAGTTGATAATTAATGTTCATTAACGCGTGGTCATTTATACACTCGATCTCTTTTACTCTATTTCTTTTTTCTCTCTTTCGCGACACTTACTATTCGTAATTAAACCGTCACGATTCTTAATTTGAAACTACTTTGGAACGAAATGTCCGCTGAAAGGAAATAATTATGTGAAAAGATTGAAAAGATAAATGATACAGGTTGAAATAGGAATATATATATTTTATATATATATATATTTTATATTTTATATATACATATAATATATATATATATATATATATATATATATATATATATAAATAAGAAAGTTTTAAATAAGACGTACCATAAAGAGCCCAATCCGTGACCGGAGCTACGGACATACCACACTTGAAGACACCATTGAAATCCATAGCGAGTGACATACCGGTGGCGTAACCTCCATAACTCCAACCCCAAATTGCTGTCCTGGTGCGATCGATGAAGGCTAACTTATTCTGGAGATGCCTGAAACAGAGAGATAGACGCAACGTGGAGCGGTGATAAATATTAGAGGAAGGAATACAAGGTTAAGGGTAGAAAAGAGAGACGGGTGGATAATACGTGAGAAAGGTATCTCCACTCTTGTTCCTTTCTCAGTCGAACTGAGTTTTGCGATCTCAAGGAAAAAAAAAACAAAAAAAGAAACAAAAAAAAAAAGAAAAGAAAAGAAACAACACCCTTAAGGCAAATTTTTAATGTACTGTTCAACCTCCTCGACCGGAAGTGATAGCAATTCTGTAAAAGTGAGTATGAAATTACCCTTATTTTTCGAGAATAATGCGGTAAAGTAGCGTAGCTTGTAAGAGGAAAACCCTGTTCTTCTATGAGAAGCGTTTCGCACGATGGTCGACTAGTATGCGATAAAGATCAAGACTGACTTTATCCACTCCTTCTCTTTTTCTCCTTGCTCTCTCTCTCTCTCTCTCTCTCTCTCTCTCTCTCTCTCTCTCTCTCAATTTTTCCTTATTTTCGTCTTCCTTTTTTCTCTTCCTTCTTCTTAATCCTCTCATAACATAGAAATATCCAAGCTCTTGGTGTGCACGCTTAAGTAACACGATTGTCTTCCTTACAGGACAGGATAAGTGGCTTGAGAGTCTTTTTTGTTGCAGCACATGGCTGTGAAATCCCTTCCGGCTAGCGTAATATCTTATTACAACGTCGACAATTTTATGGTTAATATAACTAATGGTCAAATATTAAAATGATTTATCGATTCATATTATAGAATTTTTATTAATGCAAGTAATTCATTTTGTTCTTTCTATGTTTCGTTCGATTGAAAAGAAAAACAAAAAAAAAAAGGAAAAGAAAGAAAAAAAAAAGAAAAAAGCAAAAAAAATAGGAGAATAAATTCCTTATCAATATATGTATCATCATTAGATCTAATGGATACATTTATCTTATCGTATAAAGTACCTTTCACTTGGTTAACGATGTTTTATCGATATATATGTGCGTATATCATCAAGATTTGAAGGAGAGTGTGACGAAAAAATAAGATTCTTTATTTTAGCTTTCTTTTTCGATTTTTCTAAGAGACACTATTTCACCTCTGGTACATCTGCTAATAATGGTCCCACTGGGATCATACTTTGTCGTTGTATCGTATCTGGAAATGTGTAGTAGTAAGCCTTTCCTGTCTGTCTGTCTGTCTATCTATCCATCTATTTATCTACCTATCTGTCTTTATCCCTCTCTTTCTCTCTCTCTCTCTCTCTCTCTCTCTCTCTCTTTTTTCGTTCTTTCACTACGTAACAAGAGACATAGTCACGACGAATACAGTGGATTTCGTTTTCTTTGCGACTTATTCGCTTTGTAAATTGAGCTGGAAGACTTGACGAATCCTTGGCTCTTTCTTCTTTGAACGCAAAAATCCAATAGTTCGGAGAAACAGAATAGTAATAGCAGTAGTAGTATAGTGATAGCAGTAGTAATAATAGTAGTAGTAGTACCATTGTAGTAATATATATAGAAAACTACTCCGCATAGTTTTGCTGTTTTGTTTTCTTTGCTTTCGCTTTTCGTTTTTCGTTTTTCGCACTCTTCATACCCTTTTCATAGCCTTCCCTTTTCTCTCATATCAATGTAGTACTATTGACGTTTCTTTGGACTTTTGTTGAAAACAACTTCACATCTCCGTCCCTCCCCTTACCACCTCATCCCTTCTTCATGTATATTGTAATACGACGTCAAATTCTTTCGTTAGAAATATCGAATGAATACCTTACATTCTTCATTCTTTTTATTTATAAAAAAGAAAAAAGAAGAAATAAAGAAGCCTTTCACGATAATCAATGTGTTACTTTTAATTAACTTCTTATTCTTGTATTCGCGTGTGGCATTATGATTCTTAAAAAAATTTCAATTTGAAGGTATCATATCCGTTGATGATATACGTTGATAAGTCTTAAAAGTTCTTGCCGTTTCTACTTTCTTTTTTTTTCTTCTTTTTCCCTATCTCTCTCGCTTTTTCTGTAAGTGAAATGAAACTTCAGACGAAGACGAGGGAAAAAAGTGGATGAGGAATGTAAGGTATATACCTAGGCGTTACTCGTTTAAAACTATTTCACGTAAGAGATAAAAATCAAACGATCAAATTAAGTGAAGCTACGCGAGTATCTATCAATTTAAGAAATTGGAAAGAACTCAAACGTGACACAATAATGGGGGTAACGTCAATAGTATTAATAATAATAATAGTATTAATATTAATAATAATGATAATAATAATAATAATAATAATAATAATAATAATAATAATAATAATAATAATAATAATAATAATAATACCATTGTACAACGATAAGTTACTGGTGAAATTGATAATAAAATTTATAAAAATAATTGATTGTATTTGTGATTGATCGTATATGTGACATGTTGTACATATAATAGGTATCTATATGTAAAAACAATTTAAATGAGGACAATGTACGTTGCGAGTAGAAAAGTTTTAGAAAGCTAAAAGTTCGAGGGAAGAAAAGTAGGGAAAGAGAAAAGAAGAGGGATGAAGAGCAGAGGTTAAAGCGAGTCGGACGATTCCGCAATCGCTTGGACGGCTTCCAATTTTGCGACTGGTTTTTTACAGAGCGGACGCGATGTGACGCGCCAGCAAAACATCTCTCTGTATATACTTGCACGTATTTTCTATACGTATATATCTATGTACCTGGGTATATATATAGACACACACACACACACACATATATGTATATATATCTAACATACATACGTACGAAAGGAAGCGTGTATTGGAATGGTACAGCGAATCGAACTGAAACGCCCTACCTTGTTTCTCGCTATCCCATCTCCACCCCGTTTTTTCGAAAGATCTCACTTTTAACGTAGTACCAAGAGTAAATTTACGAAACACAATGTGGTTTACCATCCGGTTGTCTTTTGACGATCTGCTGACTTCCTGTACGAATCAATTGGACGGAAACTCGACCTTTGGTGAATCGAAACTTTGAGGAATCTTTGAAGAAGTGTCGTATATAGGATAGACAATCGGGATTTTCAGTGAAACGTTACTTCCGTGTATCGAAACGGAAATAAATGTTTCGCTTTTCTACTAGAAAACAGGAGAACTTTTGCGATTGGAAGTTATGTATCTTTTTAGGTATCGAAATAAAATACATACGTCACGTAACGTTTACTGTGATTGGTTGAACCGATGAAATTATATTTTTCGTATAACAGATGAATTTGTAGGATTTATGGTAACGAATAAAATATTAAAAACGATAAATTAATAGTACCGTTAATATTTGAAGTAAACGCGTATTTCGTTTCTATCATTTTATAATCATTCGTATTGGCCGCTAATGGCCGTATTAAACTTTGTTTGGAATTTACATTTCATATTTTACTAAATAGAAATATATAGTCGATAGACCATGAATATAGAATTACTGAATATTATTACAGTCTCGAATGGATTTTGTACTATATTACTAACGAGGTAACATGAGTTACTACGGTCCCCATTTAAATGATATATAATGGTTAAATTCCTTGACATATAAAGAAAATTTCTATATTATTGTAATTAATAATTGAAAATAATTTAACATATATGAGAGTTCTCGTAGATTTGAAAAATATTGCGTAAAATACTGCAATATTTTTATCAAATGTATATAAGTTTGGTGTGCCATAACTTTAAGGGATAGCTTTTGCCTCGGTTCCTCGAACCCTTACCGTCGGAACGAATTACCCGTGACAGCGAAACGAAAATATGAGCGTATCGACGACTACGGAGGATCGAATGAAAGAGAAGGAAAAAGATGTTCTACTACTGGTAGGCCTATAAATTCGGATGAAGCTAAAGAGCAATTTTCTTCTTGTGAACGTATTTTCGTAACTTCTTATGTATAAAAGAAGACTCAGGGAAGTTCGTTGAAAAGTAAGTATATATTCGAAACCGAAGAAGAGAGAGAGAGAGAGAGAAAGAGAAAGAGACAGAAATTGGGCGTTAGAACTTAAAAGTTAGTTATCTCTAGAGCAGTTGGATTAGAGAATTAGCAATCCAGGTGCGAAATAAGTTATACGGTCAACGAGTGTAACGAGGAAAAAAGAACTAGCCTATAATTAGTTTTCAAGCAAACTTTCGTTAACGATTCTCGAGCGAACCAAAAGTTTCGTTGTTTCAAATTTTCCTTACCTTCCTCCTCCAGACATTATAAATTCTGGTAAGAAAAGAATGCGAAAGAACGATCGGGTTTAAAAGAATAAAGTTTTTCTTGTAGAAAAAAAAAAAGAAAATAATAAATTAAAAGATTATTACCCTCTCTCTCTCTCTTTCTCTCTCTTTCTCTCCTTTTTTCTACTGTTTGCAATTTGACCTATAACATTTATAAGAGTACTTGCATTATGCACAAGCAATTCATTTTGAATTTCGCTTGAGTGTAATTTTACATCACCACATATAGCAAAGTTTTGTCTGTACTTTTACTATGGATTATTCGAAGCGATATCGGGCCAACTTTCCTTGTTTAAGCGTGAACGCGAATAGCGGTTCACTCTCACTATCTCTCTCTCTCTCTCTCTCTCTCTCTCTCTCTCTCTCTCTCTCTCTTTATCTCTCGTAATATTTGTCGAGAAACTTACCTCGTTACATTAATCTGGTCAATGATTTCAACGGTACCAAGGTTCCGGTATCCAGCGAATAGCATGCTGTTGCCCATTAATCCGGAGCCTCTGCCGTCGATGGCAGCGTATATGATACTCTTGTTTGACACGAGATATGTACCCCAGTCGACGTTGAACTTTTCTGTCACTTGATATGTGTCTGGTCCGCCGTATCTGGAAACAAGAGGAAAGGAAGTCGCATAACATAGAATAATTTGATACCATATCGATAATTTATCTTACCACGACAAAGAATATAATATTCTACTTGTATCTGTTTCCTTTATTGAATTGTTTATTCTTTTCTTTTTTATATTTTTTCTTTCTCTCTCTCTCTCTCTCTCTTTCTCTCTGTTTCTGTCTCTCTCTGTCTCTCTCTCTCTTTCTCTTTCTCTACCGTTTACCTTCAATGAGATCAGAAGTAAATTAACCATATATCATAACGATACGATATCGGATATCTATAGGTTTATTCGATTGTTATTACGTTAATTTAAATTGATTCGATTAGCTTTCGTTATACTTTGATATATTCTTCTACCCGATATTCGGACGATATCGAGATTTGAAGGTAATCAAATCTTGATGGAAGACTGAAGATCCCCTTGGTTTCTTTCCGCGCGGAGAAATATCATATTTCGTGATCGGGTCGCTCGACAATAGGAAACACGTGCACTGGAAGTAAGTACTTACGTAGGACGGTGAAAACTTTCGATCGTACGACAAATATATATATATATATATATATATATATATATATATACTGTATATGTGTGTGTGTATGTATGAAAGTGTATATATATATTTAAGGGAACTTGAAGGTATATAAGAGAAGGTTCGTTCGATCGGTAGTAAGTACGAGGGGTACGAAGACTTTCTTATTTCAGCTGGTTAATGTCCAAGACGGGTTTTTGCCATTTTACGAGGTGAAGTAGATAATGGAGAGAGTAGGAGTGGGTAGGTCGTGAGTATAACGCCTATAAGCTCTTCATACTTAAAAGTTCGGGTACCGTTCTAGCAGGTCAGACTACAAATTAGGCGTTATTAGGATTTACGTAGGAAGTTATATCGGCACTGGAAACAACGATGGTGGTTGCGAGCTATACTTCCGCCATTTATGTGTCGCACATTTAAGTATAATACGTAGGTATACGAGAAAAGGGAGGTACACGTGTGTGCGGTTAAATTCGGAACTGCAAGTGCCGAAAACACGAAAACTCGCTCGCGTATTTCGCTGTGCATATTTAATGGCATAAAATCTCACGTACTGTTAGATCTTTCTTTTCTGTTTCTATTTATATCCTATTTCCACCGAAGGCGGTACTGACTTACATATATATGTACGTCGAAGGATTTATAGGAACGATTTTGAAATGTCTATTATCGTGAGCGAGCTTTTGATTTTTTTTTTTTTGAATATCGAAAGATATTCGAATGCTAGAAATAAAAAAGAAAGAAATATTTGCAGTGATAAGGAATTTACAAAAAAAAAAAAAGAAAAAGAAAAAAAATACAAGATTGACAGAGAAAGGATCGGGGTTCCGTTCGATGGTTCACGTAACACAATGTTTCCTGTATTTTTCTTAATCAGGTCAATTTTTATGAAAGAAAACGTGATTTATGTTCTATTCGATTCGACAGTGACACATATTTTTAAGCAGCAGGTTCGCTACTATTGCACATGCATCTACTCTTTTGCAAAATGTAGAAATATCGTCTGGCGATATATCCTTCAGGTAACTTAACTCGATCTACGATTTTTTCTTTCTCTCTTCCTTTTTTTTTGTCTCGGCACGTTCGGAATAGAAATTTATTGCTAGATCGCGAGTAGAAAAGAGAAATGAAGCGTTCGTCGCGTCGATTCGGGGAACGACGTCATCGTGAAATGTTTTATTCCTAAGGTGCAACGCCCGGAAGTTTCAACTTCTCTTTTCTTTTTCTTTTTTTTTTCTCTTTTCCCCTTCCCCCTTTAAACTTCTTCTTCTTCTATCAAAGAAGACGAACGTTCAATCGTACTTTTTCGTTTATCACTGCCGTATCCGGCTTGAGTACGTAAGGAACATAGATATGTTACGCCGTAACCGATTGATGATCTACTCGTGATGCATCGTCATATTTCCCGCCGGGAGAAAAGAAAATATGGATGCTTTTAGTGCTCTTCGTTCTCTTTCTATCTCTATCTCTTTTCCCTTCTCTTTTCTCCGCGTACCTCCGTAGCCACCTTTGACCGCGAAGATATGTGTGTATCGAGGAAAAAGTCGATGCTAAAAGTTCGCCAGGCTAGACGAGAGTTAAGTGCTTTCGTTGAAAACACTCGATTGTGTAGGGGGAGTATATCCTAACCAACAAGGCTGCGAAAGATTGGAGAAGGGGGGGAGAGTGTGAGAGGGGAGGAGTTACATAAGCGTGAGCGCGCGATATGTAAATTTGCGAAGATAGATGCGACGCGGAACACATTTTTATCAGTGTTACGAATAAAGAGAAAGAGAGGGAAAGAGGGAAAGAGAGAGAGAGAGAGAGAGAGAGAGAGAGAGAGAGAGAATACCTTGTCGAAAAATAATCTCTTGGCCAAAAGATACATATGATTTTCACTTCGAGCGTTGCTTTTATATGGGTTACTATTAAATTGTTACATGTATGATATATATTTTATAATATAATATTACAATGTACATATGTATATATATATATATATATATCATGTACCATAATTTCACATTAAATTATTTAAATCGCTTATCAAGTTTCAATACTTTCAATGAAATATCTCGTGTTCATAAATTTTTTAATTAAAATTATTTTTTAACCATGATCAATTATAACAAGCAAACTAAATTTTAAACGCAAAATGAAATAAAAACGATTGAGACGGTGGGAAAAGAGAAATAATATATAATCATAAAGCGAATGAATAAATAATCAGCGATAAAGAAAAGTTGAATACAAAGACAAAGTGAAACGGGGTAAGATTATCGGGATAAATTAAAGGTATGGAATAACCGAATGACTTACACGTAAACCAGCATAGGATACTTGGTGGCACCGCTCAAATCAGCATCGGGTGGGATCAGAAGCCTCACCTGGGCATTAAAACCACCGGGAACTGGTATTTTGTACTTATGGACAATCGGTTGAGCCTTCGACGCTAATAGTTCGGCAACGGCTTCGTTATCTTCCCAGATAGCAATTTCTTTGCCACTCTGAAACAAAAATGACAATGCAATATTTATATCGATCAAAAATACACGATGATACTTTCTGGTTGGTACGAGGGGAGAAGTGGAGGGGGGGGGGGATTTGCGTTAAGTCATAATTTTCAAAAAATTAATAAAATAATACGCGAGTCACGTCAATTCATTAAATCATTATTTTTATGAATGTTAATTAGATATACTCGAGAGACTTTCCTAATCCCGTAAGTACACTTGATTCGATTTCTCTCTTGAGCTTCTATTTCGTATACGTAAAGCATTTCCCAAACAATGACGTTTCTAAGCACTATAGCGACGTGCATATTGAAACGCTTACCAAAAGCGGTCGGAAGTTTGTATAATGTTTAGTCGTTAATGGAACAAAGCTTTCGAGCCGTCTAAAACATGGATTAATTTCAATTAAACGTTCTTAAAATTTTCTAACGAAAGGAGAACTTTCTACTGAATTCAATGATAATAGATCTTTACCTGAAATCTTGATTTATCACAAAACTTTATATATCGTTTCCTTGGGATAAAGGGAAATTTATTAAAGGGAGATCATCTCGAAGTATTAAGAAGATTATCGAGTGATTAACAATATGTTCGATTTATTTTCAGACAATACTTCGAAATAAAGAAGAAGATAATGTACATAAAGAGGAATTCAAAGAGAAAAACCTATTTTTCTTTTGTTTCTTTTTCCTTTTTTTCTCCTTCCTTTCCATCCACACTTCCCCCCTTTCTCTCTCTCTCTCTTCCTCTCTTTCTTTCTTTCTTTTTCTTTTCTATCCTTTTCCGACGCGCCTACACATACACACACGTATACAAAGAAAAGGAAGGCACCCAACGTAATTACCGGAGCAGTCTGAGGAAAACTAATTACCGGCACTATCCAGCCGTGTCGGAGTAAGCGATAAAGATGCAGACTAGTCAGATCTTTGCGTTCGTGTGCCTTTTTGTCTCTTTCGATCGTGATAAGATCGTCCTACTCCTTTCCCGGTTTTCCTCTTCTCTCCGTCTCTCTCTCTCTCTCTCTCTCTCTCTCTCTTTCTCTCTTTCATGGCTCATCCAATACTAGAAGCTTTTCCTAATTTTCTTACTTTCCCTTATTTCCTTCCTCCTTATCCATTCACTGAGTGCTAATTCGATTATAATGGTAATAGTTGACGCGTTTGCTTGTTAAAACTCCTATTTCGCAGAATGGCGAATGTTAAGAAGTTCGAATTAAGAAGTTATCAATATTGTTTATAATTAATTTAATGGCATACACATTAGACGATAAGAAAAGAAACGTTTAAGAAGCTATATAAGTAAAATCGTATTTCTTTTTTAAAGCGAAGTTTTTTAATGTAATAATCCGATAGTTCATTAAATTATTTGGTGAAATCGAATTCAAGATAAAAGATATCTTCTTTTTTTATTTTTTTTTTTTATTCAGTTTCTAAAAGAATAATGAGAAATTCATGAGTCAGAGGTTCGATCGTTAAACAATGGAAAATATACATTTATGTCTTCGTGAGTGCGAAAAAGACAATAGAGAAAAAGGTAAAGTATATAAAGCTAAATAAAGAAAGGGATGTAAGGGGTTGTAGGGATAATATACGACTGGAAGATTTCCACTTGGTAAAAGTAGGCTCGACGGGGAATAAACGAGCTTCTCTTTGACCTGTCAGTATCGCGGAAGGGTTCTGTTTCTACTTTCAGTTACTGTTTGATGGATCCCGTCAAGTCGTCGTATGCTTTTCACTGAAAGAATATTTTTCTCTCTTGTCTTCTCGAATCTCTTCGATAATTGCCGATCGCTACTATTGTCTTTCAACCCTTTTTAAGTGTTTCTTTTGAGCAAAGTCGTTTCGAGAAGATTTATTTTTTTCTTTGTTTTTACTTCTGTAAACTTCAGTGACTCGTACAATGTATTCCCATAGAATGAATTAAATGCATGAGAAGAATAGATCTCCTTGTGTGCGTGTCTATATATTGTGTGTGTATGTGTGCTATACCGTGAATTTTTATTTATTGGAGCCTTTGACTTTGTTTGATAATTGGACATCGTTTAATTCGAATACGAGCGAATGGTTTTTTGTTGTTGTTGGTATTCTTTTTATTTTTTTTTTTTTTTTTTATCAGAATCGACATTGTGTTTGTGTTATCGACATAGTTTTCTTCGACTAATTGATTTAATTTCAGACCTTTTTTTTTTTTTTAATATATAGATATTCATACCGTCGAATGATTAAACATAATGAAACAAAGAAATATTTTTAAAAGAATAATACTTACTTTGTTATAAATGAAAATTTCCGGTACACCAGGGCCAGCGCAGGTTAGCACGTAATATGAATTGTCGGTAGAGAACTTGGCAGTATTGTACAAACACCGGGTGCTATCGGATTCTCTGAGGATGTCGCAGCTGAGACATTTGGGTTGGGCGTTCAATGTCGACAGAGACAGTCGGTACAAATGCTGTTGTCCTGTCTTATGCTCGGACGTGGCGAGATAGTATCTGAAACAATTAAATAGAATTTTTAATTGTCTCATGTTAAAAATTCATACCGTAGATATTTCATTTAATATTTTCATATTTAATATATATATTCAGTTATGGCTATTTTATTTAAACTTTTTATTTGCGAATTTTATTAAAACTGAGTAAAAAAAAAAAAAAAAAGAAGATATAACGAACCTCCGAGAGAGAAAAAAATGAGATAGAATATTATGGTCAATATCTTTTTAAAATATTTTCGAAGCGACGTTACGTTAATCGTTTTTACTGTTTCTTTTTTTTTTTTTTTTTTTTTTTTACAAGAGATACAATTTGAAAATTCGAGATGAAAATTCTCGTTTCGATAGACGGACACTATAGTTCGTAATTTGTTACTACGTGTTTTCCCTTAATAACTCATTTGTTTGGATTATCTGTAAAAACTTTGAAGTATCTAATCGAAGCGAACGACGATTAATTTACAAGGATGAGATAGAAACTATTTTGAAAAAAAAAGAAACAAAAAAATAATAAAATACAAAAACAATAAAAAACAATCTTTGAACGCTCGTCGAAATAATCCCGTACCTCGATTTATTTGTTCGTCGAATTTGATGATTTTTTTTTTATAATTACGTTACTAATAAAAAGTTTTCAACGAAATACATTCTCTAAATTCATATCGAATCTATCAATTATCTAGAAATATCGGTAAAATGGATTTGTTATATTGAATTATACATTTTTTAATAATACGTTGGACAATTATTCGGAACAAAAATTCTATTTGTTATCAGTTTAAAATAAAATTGTGTGTAATCATGATTATTTATATCATACCATTTTGGAAACGTTTAGCCAGATATCGTTCATGAAAATAAAATTTAAAATAAAATAAAAAAATTCGATCTACTTCGGATCTCGTTTACTTCAGAAATCAAAGAGTGTTGAAATACGCATCTACTAGCGGTAATATTAGAAAAGTGGGTCGTTTTACTGTGTGTTATCACGTTTCTAAACGATAACTCTCCTATATCCCCTTCCTTTCTCTCTCTCTCTCTCTCTCTCTCTCTATCTTTTTCTTTCTCTCTCGCTCTCCCTCTCTCTCTCTTCCTCTCTATCACTTCCTCTCTTTGTGAAGAGAAGAGAATTCAAGCGCAGATGCAACGAAGCTTCGCCAACTTGAGATTACTCTGCTCAAAGCCTTTCATAAGACACATACCTAACTAACCCAAAGAAAACGTTTCCTTAGTTAAAAGAGAGACAGAAAGAGAGTGTGAGAGAGAAAGAGAGAGAGAGAGAGAGAGAGAGAGAGAGAGAGAGAGAGAGAGAGAGAGAGAGAATACTCGAAAGACAGCTTCTTCAAACATTTCCATCTGAAATTGGTAAAATTCCTTTGGCTATTAATTTCAACAAATATCTTACAAATTATAGAACTTTTATCGTGTCATGAACTTTCAAAAACTTTCATAATAACGAATAGTGTTATTTGGCAATCGAAAGTAGACGAACTCGTATTCATTTATTCAGAGACGGACGAGATACGTCCGAAAGTTACTGCTAAATTAATATGCTGTCAAGAAAATAGAATTCTTAATTCTTAACTCGATAAAGGGTATGTTAAAATCGTTGGTGAAACGATAGAAAAAAGACGATAATTTCCAAAGTTTTCTAACGAATTTTCTTATATCTCGTAGGAGAACATTTTCATTGATCGTTATTTCGAGTTTGGCCGAAGATCGATTGATTTTCTTTTGGTAAAAGACGAAACGCGAATCAACATCGAGTGTCACGTATTCGAGGAAGTTGTTTATGTAGGAGATGAATAGCGAACGAATGAATGAGAGCGAGAGAGAGAGAGAGAGAGCGAGAGAGAGAGAGAGAGAGAGAGAGAGAGAGAGAGAGAGAGTATAAGGAGGAGTAGACAAAGTCCTTTAAGATTGATGCGATAGGCCAAATTAACAACATGCTCAAATTAATCCAATTTGAATGACCCCCAGACTCATCCATCTTGCCAGTTCCGCGAAACTACTGTTCTGTTCGAGTACTCAGTTGGTTGCTTCGCTTCGACGATTGCTGTATAGATGTTAAGTGAGAAGGAAAGAGAAAGAGAGAGAAAGAGAAAGAGAGAGAAAGAGAAAGAGAGAGAGAGAGAGAAAGAGAGAGAAAAGATAAGGGTAGAGCTTTCGAACTAGTATTTCAGAACTATTATCTTGTAAAATTGAATTACTACCTTTCCCTTTTGTTCAATTCTCTTCATACTTTAGTAATACTCCAAGTCATGTGGAATCGAAGAAAGTTTGTTGTTTAGGATCAAAGGCAAAATCAAGGTAGCCAATGAAAGTTCAGAACCTTGGTTACGTCGTTTACTTCGATTTTATCGAAATTTGGAAATATCCTTAATAGGTCGTACCACGAAATCGTTATTTCTCTTCCTTTAATTAGATCAATTTGACAAGAAAAGAGAGAGAGAGAGAGAGAGAGAGAGAGATAGAAATGTTCTAAATTTGCTATCTCAAACTATTTGAATAACGCGGTTGAAACAAGAATTGAAAACAATTGGAATGTTGAAATTATCAGTAAACGATCGATTAGGATGAAACCGCAGCACGGTTAAATTCCTCGTAACTATCACGTTTATGTATTTTCAAATAAAAACTAAAAAACAATTAAAATATTTTTAATCAATTGATCTCTTTTTTTTTTTCTTTTTATAAAACGTTTTTTAACAAATCAACTTGAAATCTGAAGCATCGCTTTTTTTGCTACAGTGGATGAACGATATATCAAATATTAGATTACGTTCACATAATTTGTTATTTAAAGTCATATATATTTACATAGATAAATAAATATGAAAATGATAATGAATCTAATTGAAAATTTTGTCTAAAATAAAAAATCTTCTAATGTAATGAAAAATCTTCTATCGCGAATGTTGATTAACAATGTTGATTGCATTAATCTCGTCTTTAAAAAAAATTGAAGAGATTTACAGAATAATTAATAATACTTATCTAGCAATTAAACTCGCTTAGCAGTTTAATGGTAACAAAAATATGCGTTGAACGCGTTTAATTCTTTTCCTTTTTTAACGTCTAGTTTTTCATAATCTCGCGAATGCTTTTTTAAGAATATCAACTTTAATAGTTTCTAATTGCTACTTTGCACGAGAACACTTTTTAAACGTTAAGTGTTTACGCGGTTATTATAGCACGTATTAATAAACGAGAAGTGAAACGACCAGTAATTTTTTGTGATTTAAAGTTTTGATATTCCATTAAAAATCTTCGACAGAATTCATTTTCTAAAATAGAAGGAAGGAAAAGGATTATCGTTCGTGATTGTCTGTTCATTCGAAGAATAGGATTCTCATTCATTTTCTTCTTTTCCGATACTGAGAATGAAAGTTGAAACTAACCGAGCACGTATTTCGCACGACATTTATTCGATCCTTTTTATTGGAAATATCGTTCAATTAAAACAAAATTTTTTTTTTTTTTCATTATCGAATAGACGATTTAATATCCAGTTCGAAAAAAAAAAGATCTTTCATATAAATCCTATCGTAAAAATTACATATAGAAATTGTTTGCTAATATGATTCTCGTGTATGACGATGATGATGACAATAAGTATATAAAAATAATCAAGTTTTAATATATATTTTCTACATTATTTATACGAAATTATTTTTTACATTATTTATACTATTAAATATTTATTAACATTCATATATCTCTATGAATAAAATAAATTATTAAGTTTAAGAGTTAAAATTAGATAGATTTAAGTCTCTCTCTCTCTCTCTCTCTCTTTCTCTCTCTTTCTCTTTGTGTGTGTCTGTCCGTCTGTTTCTCGAATAGAATTGTTGGTAAAGTTAGAAAGGATCCTTCTCTGTTCGTAGAACTTCTCACCCTTTCGCATCTGGTTGGTATTCTCTTTGATCGATCTTCATATATCGGGCGTTTAAGCATGTTTGACTTGTTCTACATTGAGTATCGTGTTGAAGCATGCGCGAACCGTAAATGCAGCATCGGCGAATAACTTCCGAATGCCAACAGCATCCCTCTCACCCTCAACTCCTTCCTTAACCCTTCGCGTTTATATCGCCTTAATGATTAATTCATGCGCATTACTCCGCATCCTACAACCGACCTCCTTCCTTCTTGCACATTTCCAATGTAGTACCGATGAGTTGCATGGTATAACGAGCTAACTCGGTTAAGTTCATTAACTATGCGTGAGTAACGATACAAATGAGTCTTGCTTTAGATCGAACGAAATTTTTTTTACGTTCAGTTTCTCTTAAAGGAATGTCACATTTAATGATGTCTAAGTTAAAAAAAAAATTCTAGTTTCAAGATACTTAAATTATATATTTACTTATTTACTTATCATCATTATGGTATATATATATATATATATATATATATATATATATATATATGTTTTACATTATTATGTTTTACATTATATAATTATACATTACATAATTATATAATTATATTATATAATGTAATTATACATATAATTATACATTTATACATATTATACATATTATACATATTAATTATACATATAATTACATTATATAATATAATTATATAATTATGTTTTACATTATATATTAAAAGTATAGGTTGAAACGGATAAATTCATGTGACAATTTTTGATCGTTTATAACACTTGATAGCATTATATTTTTCTGTTAGACGAAATCATGATCTAAAATAAAGATCTGAACTTTTAGTTTTTCAAATTTTCTAGAAGAACGAGCCGTAACAAATTTCAAATCAACGTCAGAACATTTCCAGAGCTTCCGTTGAAAAAAAACCGCATGCTTTCGCACTTGCTTTATCTCTTCCAGGGCTTTCTCATACACACACACACACACACACACACTGCTTATCTAACTTTTCTACCCTACCGTGGTTCACTTCAAAAATTCATCACCCTCAGTATAGAATCGTTGAAGATTCAGTATTTTTCTCCCATTCGTATTTGTGTTCTTTTTTCGTCTCTCTTAAAGCGAAGATACATTTTTTTTTCTTTTGTAAAATCGTTCGAAACTTGTAATCATTACGGATAATCTTAATCTAATCAAAAGCTTTTCAAGGAACGAAGAGTTTCGGCGACAAATTTATTGATTGCCTTTCAGTTCTCAGCTATTAGCTCGTTCTTTTACAATTAAAGTCGACCCCTTTCATCGATCTTCTTGTATTTCTTTTTCTCCGGCTATTTTTCTTTTCATTTCTCTACTAACCATCTTTCTTTTTCTTCTTTCTTCTCATTCTCTCTCTCTCTCTCTCTCTCTCTTTCTCTCTCTTTATTTCTTTCTATCTCTTTTACTTTACTCATCACGTTCTTACTTTATCCTTCTCTTTCCTCTTTCATCTTTTCCCTCTTCTGATCATCTTTTTCTCATCTATTCACTCAACGTACTCTTCTTTTCTACTAGCTCGAAAATCGTTCACCTTCGTTGATTAGTCAAACCTGTTTGTTTCTTAAATCTTTTTTTTTGTTATTTCGTTTTTTCTTTTCTTTTTTTAACAAAAAAATGAAAAGAAGAAAGAAAGGAAAAAGAAAGAGAGGGAGAGAGAGAGAGGAGAGACGGGAAAGTAAGCAAAAAAAAGAAGCCGAGCCCTCTTTCCTACCGAGTTTTATGCTCAGGCTAAGTAGTTGTTATCATAGCGCTATAACATTCTTTTGTAAATTTTTGCTTTTGAACGTAAGCCTTCGACTAACCGTAAGAAGAAACGGATGACAGTCCGTTGCTCCTCTTTGATACAACGATGTAGTAACGGTGGGATCATTTTAAGCAAAACCATAACCTCCCCTGAACTGAACCTTTAGGACAAAAAATATGAATGGTAAAACAGCTGCTTGAATTAACCTGTTAGTGAACCTAGTACGCAGGTAATAGGTAAGCAGCAACCTATCTCGTGAAAGAGAACGATGTACTTCGTAAAAAAATATTAAAATTGCTTATTCTCGTCGAATTTACTTCTTTTAGACTATCGCCGACCCACTTTTGTTATACGCACATTGTTTGCTGACAATGTCGCTCTTTCTTTCTCTCTCTCTCTCTCTCTCTCTCTCTCTCTTTTCTTTTTTTCTTTTTTTTCTTTTTTTTCCCTTCCATGTTCCTTTTCGTAAAAGTTACGATTGAAAAAGTTTATAATAACGAACTTGGGACAAATACTGATCATCGTCTTGGTAAAATTTGTAAAGGAGCGAAAATGCTTGAACGGTTCGTTGAATATCGCTGAAAGGATCTTCTTCTGAAAAATAAATATGAAATACAGCGAATAAAGAAGACAGTTTCCGGCAACTCTCTCGTCCACTTCTTATATTTCTTTCTTCGAATATTTTTCTATCTGATACTATAACATAAACGGGAAGATAATTCTTCTTTTCAAAAACGAAAAGTACTTTCGTAAACGTAGTACGTAGAAAAATTCAAGTACCTATATTTTCTCTAATATATTATAACTATATACCATTTACGTTAAACTGCATAAATATTTGTCATTTGCAAATTTAATTCCCGCGTTTGCGAGAGTTCTTTACTTTCTCGACGAAAGAAAATCGAAAGGTAAAAGTAAAGAAAATGAAGCCCAGAACTGAAGGCTGCCGAGTGAATTGTCAGAGAAAAAGAAAAATACATTCGAAATGCGGGTTTTAAAATCCTCTTTTTTGCTCTTTTTTTCTCTTTCTCTCTGTCTCTCTTCATCTCACTTTATTTCTCTCTCTTTATTCCGTACAGGCTGCTCGAGTAATTTCTAGGGGATTACATGGCAATTAGTTACAATTTTATTTACTTACTTGAAAAATCGGCACGACCAGTCTAATCCGTTTTTCCATTAACATATGGAAATATAAGAAAATTTAGAAAGAGATAAAAAGAGAGAGAGAGAGAGAGAGAGAGAGAGAGAGAGGGAGAAAGAGAGAGAAGAAAATTCGTATTCATGATTCATTTAAAGAGATCAAAATTATGAACGAGCATACATCAGTTTTTCCAACTAAGGGATATGCTGAAAGATACGTTTCGAAATATGAAAAAAAAAAAAAAGGAAAGTGGTATTCTTTGAAAGGTGCATTAAAATATTCAATAGAATATTCGAGTATTATAGAAACAGCAATTAAGAAATTTCGATTTGACATCTCTTTCAATTATTAAAGAATATCTTGTGTATTTACCATGGCGAAGACAGAACAAGGTAATATGCGATTATTCCGCGTGACAACGCACTCCGGAAAATGGGAAGAAATGAAAATGTGATGTAGAGAAGAAAGGCTTGGATATTTGCTTTCCATAATCGTAGGTACTTCAGAGAAAGGAGAAAAGGACGCGCTTTACTTCCTATTTTGGCTTCAAATGCGAAAGAGAAAGAGGAAGAGAGAGAAAGAGAGAGAGAGGAGAGAGAGAGAGAGAGAGAGAGAGAGAGAGAGAGAGAGAGAGAGAGAGGAGAGAGGACGTATTTACAACGGCACTCAGCATTGAGTGGGGAAGATCCGCAGACGCGGAAAAACAGGATTCGCGCAGTCACTCGTAGGAGATTTCATTTAATTTATGAACGCGCAATTAAGTCGGCGACTTCTTGCGGAGAAATCTACACCATGGACTAGCCTCCTTTTTTATCTTTCTCTCTCTCTCTCTCTTTCTATTCTATCTCTATTTCTCTCTATCTGTATTTCTATCTCTATATCTTTCTCTTTCTCTGTTTAAATTTGCTGCAGTCGAAACGTGAAGAAAGATAAAGAGGGAGAGGAGAGAGCGAGAGAAAGAGAGAAAGAAAGAGAGAGAGAGAGAGAGAGAACAAAATTCGGAGAAATTCTGCTCTCACTTCGTAAATTACTTCCGGACCATTTCGTTCGTTCACTATCTTTCTGAATATCTTTAGCTTTCTGGATAAGCTGCTTCTCTTATACACCTACACGATGATTACTGCAGACTATATGAGTCGAGTTAGTAACAAATAATTTTCAAATTCGATATTTCCTTTTAATATGTGAAAATATATATATATATATATATATATATATATATATATATGCGAATATGACTTGTAAAGATAAATTCATGTAATTAATTACCACGATATTACATTAAAACGATGGAATGATTCATGTCGTACAGATAAAAAATATCTATAATGTAAAAATCGAATGATTTACGTGTCACGTATATATATATATATATATATATATATATATATATATATATATATATATGTATATATATATAATAATGTTCATGATAAATTGTTAGATCGATAAAAAAATTCTTTAAAACTTGTCAGATTCGGGGAAAATGGAGATACGTAGTTTTATCAAGCGGTCCATCTTGAAAGGTGTTAATTTCAAGCAAAGTGATAATATATGTGTAGACTAGTGGAAAAGAGAAAGGGCGAATGAATTCGTACGATGTTCACCCTTGGAGAAAGTTAACTTGTGAATCTGTTTAATTCGGTTGCTCTTGCAAACTCGAACCTGCGGAGTTTCGATTAAGTTTTCGAGACACTGATTAATTCCTTACTTCAAGATCTTAATGCGATGGAATTAATTCGTTGATAAAACTAAAATGCGTGTTAGTATTCGTTGCTAGCGAAATTATTCTTGTGATCTCCGTAACCGAATTTTCAACTATATACATTAACATTCTTTTTTACGATCTTTTTCTTTATATATAAATTTTTTTTCTCTCTATTTTATTTCAAACTATAACTTCTCGAAGTATAGAATCTTGTATCATTGGTATGAATTAGAATCAGAAATAATTTTGTATCATTGGTATGAATTTTTTTTTTTTTTTTGCGTCATCAAGTTTTATAATAAACCAATGTTTCCGATTCGCTGTAGAAAGGGAATTTCGATAGTCAAAAGATTAATTAATTTATAATGAAAATAACGTCCCTCAGTGGATAACAGGCAGTGTTGAACCTCAGCGGCAAAGCAATTAGCGCGTGAAAGAGTTATTAATGATTATTTAATCGATGGACTAGCGTGCTTTAGGAATATTACGTTCAGGTGCGCTACGTACGAAAGGTCCGTATGGAACCATTGATTATCCCCAATTTTGCGGTTAAATATGCATTTACAGAAAATACACTCGCGGCGAGGTTTGGGGAGAACGTTAATAGAATATATAACATAAATTGTAATATAACATTAATATTTTTATTGAAAATTTTCCTTTCTTGATATTCAAGATTTTAGTAATTTTTCTTTCTTTCTTTTAAACGAGAAAATCGAATTTGTCAATGGATGTACGTGCTCTTTTCTTTTTTTTTTTTTTTTTTTTTTTTTTAACAATGATTGTCTTTGTCAAGAAAGCAGGGCAGAACAAAAAATGAAAAGAAAAAAAGAAAAGAACTAAACACCATCATCGCATCGGTATTCATGGATTAAATCAAATCCGCATCAATGTAGGAGTTATGCAAATTCTCATAGTAATTCAGTTGCATTCTAATTGCCGATTCCAGGACCACCGAGCCAGTAACTGCTCGGACTATGCAGCCTATATAATACAGCTGTACAATTTGGTTATATACAAAGCAGGTTTGTTCTATTCCATTTGTGATTCGTACTTAAGGATATCATAGATTATACTTACACATATGAATTCTCTTGATCCCATGCAACTATTTCAGTTACGACGAAGTAGCCGGAAGTTAGAGAAACCGTAATCGGATTTACACTCGTTGCATTCTTAATCAAAACAAGATGTCTCCAATCTGTATGGTCCTTTTGTTTTCTTGGCAATATTAACAAGAAAGAAGTGCCATCCTTGCTGAACAATGGCGCTTCGAATTGTTCGACCCAACCGTTCTTCTCGATGTAAGTTAGAGCCTGCAAAAATAATTTGTTTTCTTTTTATTTTCTTTTTTTTCCTTTCCTTTTTTCTTTTATTTTTTCAACGTAAATTACTTTTCTACGTTTTTCTGTATTTTTTTTTTTTTTTTTTTTTTTTTTTTTTTTTTTTTTTTTATAAACGTAAATAAATTTAAATTATTGTTTAAATATGGAATAAAACGAAGAGAAAGGGTATTCACTATTTCCGACTTTGAAATTGTACACAAATCGATAGCTCACTTTATCGAGTTCTCTTAACGAGCGAATAATATTTCCTCCCATCGAAGCAATTTACGTAGTGGTCTATGTCAAATCATTCCGTCGGATCTCTGTTTAATCGAATAACAGTATTAATTGAAATGTTCCAGTTGACAGAACGCGGATTCACAAGAATCAATTAGCGGAACGACGTAAGCAAGCGTTCGTAAACTTATCGACAACAAACGTTCGAGTAGACACATAGACACATATAAACCTAGAAATGTAGCAAGAGAACAGTCTCACCGTTTCTGATCGCGTAATTTCGCGCTTTCAAATGGTCCCTTTCTCTCCGATGGCGAGAAACGAGAGAAGAGAGTAACCGAGAGAACTAGACGAAGTGTAATTAAGCAGCATTCGTCTTTGACAGGTCCCAGTGTAGCTTTAGAATATCGCAAAGCGAATGGCTACCACCACCATCACCATCACCACCATCACCACCACAATTACTACTGCAAGAAGTGTATTCAATTTGTGTGTGCGCGCACCTACACGTACAGACAGGTACAGTATGCACATATATATACATACACGCGTATTATATATATATATATATATATATATATATATAAATGTATGTGTGTATACGCATGCTTCGCGTTAGGTCGTCAAGATTACGACTTATGTTAGTAGTGTCCATTAAGAGAAGAGAAGGAACGAGGGTTGTTGAGGGATACGAAGGGTTCCGCTATTATTGCAAAATTGACCATGAAAAGAACAAAGAAACAAGGCAGAGAGAGAGAGAGAGAGAGAGAGAGAAAGTTGTACTTACCGTCGTACAATTTGGTACATGACTGCCAACGTCGCATAGTCGGAAGTATGCCATATTCTGTACCCTGTTCATCCAAGTTGCGTACACGTGATTATCGGTAGGAAAACTAACGGCCGACAATATCCTTTCAACATACGACAATTCCGTAGGATGCTCGATCTCGATTAATCTCGTGTTACCACGTACCACCTCCTCGAGATCGACATAGAAGAGCTTTACGGTAGGATTCTTCGTGCCACTCTGAAATGATAATAAAAACAGTAGATAGAGACGGTGAAAGAATGTGCAAAGAAAAAAAAAAAAGAAAAAAAAAAGAAATAAGAAAAGGAAAGGAAAAAGTCAGAAATCACTTTTCTTTTTCTCGAGAAAGAACGAAAACAAGAAAAGAAAAAAATGAGGAATGAAAAGAAAAAAAAAAACAAAAGAACTTTCATTTGTTTTCATCGAATCAGCCTCTTTTAAGGCGAGCTTGAAATCAAAATAATGGGATGCGTCTCTTTAAAAGCATACTCAGTGAACGAAGCTTGTCAGCTCTCGCCTATGGAGATGTATTTTTTTTAATCTATTGGATAGCTCCCTTAAGCTGGATGGTGTCTCTGCTCTTTAAATTCCCTTTCCCAACTAAAATGATTTTTTGTTCGAAAGGAAATCGAATAGCTTGATAGAAGAAGAGTGGTGTGACGGAGGGAAGGAGGGATACTTTTAATGGAAGTCACGTGTTATTTAAGTCGAGGTAAACGCGGGTCGAACAAATCAGCTGAGATTGTTTCTTTTTCCTCGAGGGACAAGGGGGAAAAATTGCAAAATAAGTTTCTTCTTTCTTTCTTTTATCTTTTCTTTTTTTTTTTTTTTTTACATATATACATTATATATACACGTACATACGTAAGTAAGAATATTCTACGCATTTCGAATAAATCGTATATATAAAAATTTGAAATATACCTTTATATTTCATGTCGGTCGGTTTGGCATTCTATTGTTCTTTCTTTATTTCTTTTTTTTCTTTTTTTTTTCTTTTTTTGTTTTTTCTTTTTTCTTTTATTTTGATACCGAGATACCATCTCTTTTTTTAAAGTTGGTGACATTAATCGCGACTTACAAAAGAGTGTTGAAAAATGCAAAGGTATCTCGTTCGGTCCTATCCTTTCCTACTCTCAGCTTTAAACTCTAGTTAGAAGGCTTTTAATCTTTAAACGAGGGTACCGCAACGCGTCAGAGAAAAAGAGAGAGAGAGAGAGAGAAAGACAGATAGAGATAGAGATAAAGATAGATAGAGATAGAGATAGAGACAGAGATAGACAGAGAGAGAGAGAGAGAGAAAGAGAGAGAGAGAGAGAGAGAGAGAGAGACTCGAAGAGCACCCACTTTAAGGTCGTGGTATTCTAAAGTGCCACGATATTTTCACCTTTATCATGAAAACTAATTTTCCATACGTTTTTATATTAAGACAAATTATTCAAATTATCGTTAAATAAGAAAGAACGGAACGATCATGACAATTACGTCAAAATAAAAGTCCGAATATGAAAATTTATGTTTCTGTGTTCGCGAGTATTCGTGAAGGTACTTAATAAGTAGGATAATTTAATCGCAAATTCGACAAGTAGGTGTTCCTATCGATCGACGACGACAACGATGCTAGTGTAGTATCGTTGACTCGTAAAGCAATTAACTAACTACGTCTATGTAATCATTTGTGACGCACGCGTGACACGGTACTCGAGCTAGGCGTGCGATTAATTTGCACGATTGCAGCTAATTGGATTGCCAATAGATCGTGATATTTGATCGCTTATCGAAATTAATAGAATATTTATAAGTGTATTGAAAATTAAGCTTCAGAGTAGTATTCTTATGAAAAAAAAAAAAAAAAGAAAAAAAAAAGAAAGAAAAAATAAATATATGAATAAATAAAAGTAAAAATAAATTAAATATACGAATAAAGAAAAATAAAAATGAATAAAAATAAAATAAAATAAAATAAAATAATATAAAAAAGAAACGACAATGACGAAGAATTATATAATTTCGTTATCATTCATTACGTTCTATTCAATACGTAACTATTATATATAATGAAGAATAGAAATAGCCGAGATAATTGTTCTTTTTCGTTTTAACAGCGGATTTAATCATTGACGGAACTACTTATACCATGAACAATGATAACTTGCCAATGGCTATCCTAGATATACATTTCGAAAAGCTAACATCGTCCTGTATGACTCGAAGGCTAAACGGAGTTTCGGTGCTTACCTTGGGATAGTGAATCGGTATAGCCGACGTGTATTGGAAAGTCAAACTTCCTGGAAATCCATAAAATGGTATGTTCATAACCGGTGTCAAGGTATCATTGAAGTAGCCAAAAGCCAGTTTCGAGCCGTTCGGTGAAAACCATAATGCTTTGTTAGAACTGAATACTTCCTCTGAAAAAAAAGAAAGAATAAAATGGATCGTTTTATGTTTTTGTTGTTTCAAATATTTACTAATAAATAAATAAAATTCATTTTAATCAATGAAAAAAAATCTTGATTACAAATCATATTATATTTATATATTTTAATTCGTATTAAAGTAATGAATTTAATTAATTTGCGCATGTGACAAACTAATCGTGAGATACAACATTATGACAGTTTTTATTTTATTCGACTGGATGAACTCATAGGAACGTATATTGACCATTCTTTCGCTCGAAAACTTTATCGAGGTCAAAAAGTTTTTATCTTGGTTCTCGTTTCGTTCCATTGGAACGCGACTCCATCGTTTTCTCTCTTTAAGTAAAACGTTAAAGGGAGTATATACATTCTTCTTGATGTTTTTCTCTATTATTTACGTTATATTACCTTTTATTTTTTCTTTTTTCGATTATAAAGAAATCTTTTTAAATAACTCTTCTCTTCGTGATAAATTATGGAAAAATAAAAAAAAAAAAAAAATGAATCCACTTACAAAAAAAAAATCCAATGAAAATAATTTAAATGCATTTCATATGTATTTTTGTTTATTTAGTTTGGTATGCAAACGTATGTAAATACGTGAAATTGTTTAAAACAAATTAAATTTAGACTATTATATATACTTTTTAGTGTATTTTTTCAAAGAACTTTTGTTCGATAACATTATACAAAGGATTTACAAATAGGTATGTTATATGTATTCGTGTAAATTCTAAACGTTGGAGTAAGTAACTTTAATTAATTCTCTAGTTCTCTGAAAGGTTTGAGAAACTAAACCAATGTAACTGACGATAGAATTAAATACTTCCTTTTGTTGAGCAAAGAATTTTATTCGTAAATGTTTATTTTTCTTTTCTTTTTTTATTCGTCGTAAAATTTTAAAGAAAATAATAAAATGAAATTTAATAAATCATCTCATTAAATTTACACGAATGAAATATCCATCACTTTCTATACTTTATATTATTCATATAATAATACGAATCACTTTTCATTTATTTCGGTTGGAAAGTATTTTTTTTCTTTTATTTACTTTTTTTCAAAGATTAGCACGAATCGTTCGGCTCGTAAGATCCTTGATATCGACGAAACTGAAGCAGTTCGTTCGATATTTTGAAAAGGTCGTGGCATGAACGATCGTGACACGAAAGAAAGAGATTCGAGAGTCTTCGTTTTAGTATGCTTGAAGGTACATAGTAGCCTTGGTGGTGTACCATCGAGTAAGGAAGAAAGAAAGAAAGAAAAAAAGAAAAATAAAAAGAAATATACAGACAGAAAGGAGAGAGATAGAGAGAGAGAGAGAGAGAGAGAGAGAGAGAGAGAGAGAGAGAGAGAGGGAGGGAGAGAGACGTAAATATCTACTTTGGAAAGATCGCAAAGAAGGTTTGAACCTTCAGCGTCTCTTCGTGGAAGCAAAAGCCGCGAGAGGTAAGCTATAAAGAGAGGGTGAGATTTACTGATGGTTTAGGGATGGAGAAAAGGTGGTAGCATATTTTGAGATCGGTGCTGTTTTCTTATAACCCTTTGAGAGAGCGAATTCCTTTCTTGGATTCTTGAAAGAGTCGCGAGACTTTAGATAAAGAACGAGCTTCGACGAAAGCGTTGGATGGAAAAGAGAAAAAAGAAGAAAATAGAATGGAGAAAAAGAGAAATAGAGGGTAGGATAAAAAGAGTGGATGAAGAAATACGTTGAGAAGGAAAGAAGTATGGAGTGCGAAGGCTTCGTTTCAGTGAACGTGACGAGGGAGAAAAATAAGTGGTCGGGGATTGGGGATGAAATTTCGTGACGAGTGGTGGTGGAGAGGGTACGATTCGCGGTATACGTGTCAAGAAAAATATTCTTCGTCGAAATCTTCTCAGGAAGAAGATAAGTTTGGTTTTCAGATGCTTTTTGATACGAAAAATTCGCTTGATACAAACAACGATATTATCCTTTAGTTTTCATCCCGCCACCAAAGGGATGTTATTTGTTTCTTGCGGCATACACTTAATAAATTTAATAGAGTTTCATCGAAGGATCAAAGGAAGTAGAGAAGTTTAGAACGTGATCAAAGCTATTCCTTTCTCCTCCTCTCCGACATCCTCTCTACCTTCTATAAAGATGAAACATGTAATATATTTGGAATGTGTAAGTAAATTGCATGTGTGTATGTTTCAATATTATCTATTTTCTTAATTATTTTGATTTATATGTTGACGTGTGATCGATTTTAAAGAGTAAAATCGTAGAAAAAATACTATATATATATATATTTTATACACATGTACATAGCTATCATAGTATTAATTATAATTGCTAGTTCTACTATGAATTTAATTGAACTAATCCTTCCAGTTAGTTGAAGAATACCAGGAATATCAAGTGATAATCCCTAAGCTAACTGCAAATTCTAGAGCCAAGGAGTTAACTACATGTGACCACATCGATCCAATCAAAGTGATCGATGTACATGGAGGGAAATCCTTATCAGGATCTCAATATTACAATGATTTCGAGTATCTAGATATAATCGGAACAATATCGATCATTTAGAAGACTACTTCTTCCATTGACAATATCATCATTCATAATTATTTATCTTCGAGTTTCTAAATAAGTCACGTGATTTTTTATTTCACAAATTATCACGTCTTTTTCGTTTTTCTTCTCTTTTTTTTTTTCTTCCTTTTTCATTTTTTTTTCTTTTTTGCAATTGAAGTAAATAATATATTGAAGTGGAGCATCTTTCTCAATGATATTGAACGTTATGATGATACTCGATAGTTACTCAAACTAAGATGCATTACTTTCGTAATGTTACTTTGACACCGAATGTGAGATGGTTGCATCATGCAATACGGGTAAACTACTGAGAAACATTTTGCTAAGTAAGGCTCACGAGTTTGAAGAGAAGCAGAATTGTTAGTATCAACTTTAGCATTATTCTCAGCCATGGAATTCACCTTGAGATATAGTGGTTACTTGTAACATTTCTATTTGATCAACGACAAAGTAAAAAGCGATAAATTTTCTTTGAAATTTCTCTCCCCCTCTCTCTTTCTCTTTCTTTCAATTGATCACGTTTTGCAAATTCATGCTATCAATTAAGAATCATTAATCTATATATTTTTATTTTATTTACCTTAATCTGAAATAATATCTGAAAGAATACCTGAAAGCTTTTCCATGTTACTCAACAAAATTTATTAGTAAAAATAATCTAATGAAATAATACTCTGCCCATAGCATTGATGTGACTTTGATAAAATACTGCAAAAATAAAAGAAGGAAAAAAGAAAAGAAGAAAAGAAAAAGAAAACACTATAAGTATAATTTCATAACTAATTGATGCAACGATTAATATTTTAACTTTTATTATTAGAATAGAACTGTGACATAATTCATATATATATATATATATTTTAGATAACTATTATATTTAAATTATTTAATGAGCCAAGAATTGAGTGATTTCTCTTTAGTACTCGGTGAACTTTTGGAAAATTTGTTACAATTCTTCCGTTACGTTCCTATAATAACGAAAAGTAGAATGTACCCAAGGGTGTACTTGGAGCGAGGTACTTGACGTTAAAATAGCATAGAGAAGGAAAAATGGAGAAAGAGAAATTTATAGAGAATAGAATTTTCTTATTGTTAATAGCAAGGTTGTATGTACATATATATATATATATATATATATATATATATATATATATATATTCTTTTAATAAGATAGATCCGACTATAAATGAATTTCATCAGTTGGAAGGATTCGTTCGAAAGATTTAGAAGGACCGTTAGAAGGGCACACAGCTGTGCTTTATTTCTACGAAGACGAACGTCTACGGTGATTCTCTACTAACTATAAGCTTCGGCATCTGCTTTCGGAGAATGTGCACTTGCCTCGTTAATACCGACATCTTAACCGTACCCACGCATTATCCTCTGACGATAACGCGGTTAGAATTTCTAATCAAGCTACCCTCTTAGTAATCGTGACGTAACGCCGGATAGCTCGAACTTAACCAACTAGTAAAATTTTATATGTGTTCTTGCTTGTCCTTCAAATATTTGAATATAAACAATTGAATTTTTCGAATAAATTATTTTATTTATCGTTTTATTTATTTCTAGATTTATCGAATTATATATTCTCAGTTTTTTGTTTCTTTTTGTTTCTTTTTTTTTTCTTTTTTTTCATTTCTTCTTTTTTTTTTCCTCTCCGAAGAAGCTACTCGCTTACTTTTGATATTCCGAAATAAAAAGGGAAGAGGTAGAAAGTCCGAGAAAACTTCGACGTTAAAAAGGCAATATTTTACGACGGTGTGGAACATGAAGCGTAATGTCGTAATGAAAGGTACGTTAAATATTAAAAATATAAATGATGGAAAAATAGAAACGTTAGGCAAGGAAAAATTTTTCAAGTAGATAACAAAGGCCAAAAGGGTTTTCCTGTTCTTCTTTTTTTCTTTCTTTTTTCTTGTATTATTTTCTGTTTTTTTTCTTATTCTCTTTTTTTTTTTTTTTTTTTTGATAATAAATATAATATACTTTATTAAATATTCCATTTTATCTATTTATTTACGAATATACGTAAGAAAATAGAATACAGAAAATCTTTATATGCACTATGATGGAATATATAATGCGAAGTTTAATGTAATAAAGAAAAATATGTGAACGAAATTTAAGACGATAGTACTTGGTTCTGTTTAGCATCGTATACAGTTTTCAAGTATAAAATTATATTACTAGGAAGACCTTGATGTTACCTATAAATTTATCGTTTATTACGTATACTACATGGTTTTACGAAAGAAATAAACTTTTATAGATCAAATTAATCATAATCATATAGATACGTAAGAATAATAATTTAATGGACTGACTGTTTCTCATTTATTTCATTGAATTCACTTTGACATATTTGAAATTATTTATTAATGTAATATTAATCGTTAAAATAACATCGCATCGAAGTTTGAAGAAAATTGAATAGCTCGTAAGTTTGCTTGGAATATAGACTAAATGTAAATTATCTTATACGTCCTCTTTCAAGAATATGGATGAAGTTTACTTAGTAGACAAAGTTTTGCTAATTTTCTTGAAAATCGTTCATACATTATAGTTATTGTAAAATTGGTCTAGGTTTCAAATTAGTCGCTATGCATCATCGTCATTGAAATTATCGTTGGCCTTATCATCAAAGGATTTCGTAGAATAATAGTACTTCGGACCGTTTAATCGTGATTAATAGTAGAGCGATATAACTTGTCTATGTGTATAGTATGTATTCGTATGCAATTCAATTCAAACGTGTATATGTATATATGCAAATTCAGTATATGCGAATTGTATAATTAGTAGATCATTGTCTATTACCGTCTAATGTATAGAAGATATAAAATTATTACCGTGTTAATCAATTTTAATGTCAAAAGATTTAATAATATCCTACATTATATAGTTCGTATATCAAGATATTCATTCACGACGACTATATTTTTCCTTTCTCGATAAAATTTTGTAAAAGTTTTGATCTCATTGGAGAATTATCTTCATCGACTTTCAATGTCGTCAAATGTTACAAATATTTTACCCGTTATGTAATATCTGAGGCATATGAAATAGTGAAATACGTAAGACTCTTTGGAATTCTTAAAAATAAAATCGACTGAAATGCAACGTCGAAGCATTTGCTAGAGACGACAGTACAATGGTGACATTCGATTCCCGGTGGTGGTTCGATGAAATTCTGAGCACGGCACCTTTCCAACTGGCACCTGTCAACCTGTCAAGTATCGACTACCATCTTCAACTGATTAAATAAGAAGCAAGATTCTGAATTTGCAAGATGTCGATGTGTAGTATCTATTATAAGATATATCTAATATTATCTAGACAATTGAATAATATCATAATTTTTAATAACTCCTATATTATTTTCGAATTAACATTTGAATTAATTGAACGGAAAAGATTAAGAAAATTATATAAAATATTCTATCTGTATAATTAATGTAACATAATACTTTATAAAAATTATTTATAACATATAATTTATGGAATGTATAGATGACAATAGATATCGTTTATAATTTTAAACAATAATATTTGTCTATCCGTTATGTTCGTAATTTTTGCAAATTACCAATTGTCAATTCGTAGAATATTAACAAAAACATTACACGACCATCTTGTTCTCGGATAAAAGTTAACGAAATAGTTTTATATCTTCGATAATCTCTCTTATACATATTCAAATTACAAATTATCACTCGAGGTGAAGAATTGTTTCTTCCGTGTTTCTTTTTTTCAGTTCGACGGACATCTCTCATCTCCCATCTCTCTTCCCCTATCTCTTCCCGCTTCCCACGGGAATCGTTCCTTTTCAACGAGAGAAGCGCGTAATTTTTTTGCGGTTTGCGCTCACGACTAGATGGTCGAGATAATCGACTCGTCCACTTTTTCCATTACACAGAAGGACGACGTTACGTGGCATGTATAACAAAACGGGGAGAATACTTTCTCTCTCTCTCTCTCTCTCTCTCTATCTCTTTCTCTCTCTCTTTCTTTCTTTATATTTTTCTTTTTCTGTGTGTTATTTTTTCGTCTTTCTTTTTCGTATTTTTTTTTCTATCTGTTTTTCTTTTTTTTTTTCTTTTTTTGAATTACTATGGTGAATCCGTAGCAGGCAGAAAAGTTTTTAGTTTCTCGTCGCGTTTCGTGTTATCGTTATGCTCGGCCCGTTGAACCGCTTGGACATTTCTCATCGTGCAAAGTGCCTACCCGTATTGCATCCCGGAACCGAAAATACGTTCTCTCTCTCTCTCTCTCTCTCTCTCTCTCTTTCTTTCTTTCTCTTTCCCTCGTTCCCTGTTAGACTTATATTGCATGTGTACAACAAGAAGGGGAGAAGCTTAAGAAGAAGAAGAAGAAGAAGGAAAAGATGGATCAAGAGAAGAAGCAGAAGGAGATAAAGGAGGAGGAGAAGAAGTAACGGTAGCCACCGAAGTGGATCGTGATTCTCTTTAAGGAACTTAAAACCGAGTTTGAACTACCGATTGACGTTCATGTTAATGCACTACGAACTTCTCTGACAAAATAACGTTCACAAAGATTGCTCCTAACGCTATCAAGAGGAAATACATCAGGCAATCCCCTTTCGTTAAGTCGCTATCGTTCTCGTATCTCAAGAATTCTCAAGTTACCTTACTTCTCGATAGAGAGATAGAGAGATAGAGAGAAAGAGAGAGAGAGAGAGAGAGAGAGAGAGAAGAGAAAGAAAAGAGAGAGAGAGTGAGAAGGATGTTCTCGTTTCTTCTTCCTCGAAAATAAGTTAAGAAAGACACGAATCCGTGAAGTTGAGGAAAATCAAATAAGAAAAGGTAGATCTTTGAAATCGAGATATAAAGTTCGTTTTATTATTTTGCTGTATACTCAATGGATTTATGAACTTTAATATTAACTACAATTAATAAAAAATAATGGAATTGATAATTGAATTACCAATCGATTAAAGGAAACTCAAATTGATACAGGAGCAGATTGATACATAGAAATTTTCTGGACATTGTTTATATGTAACTCGATTATAGTAATAGATGTTTATTGTTTATCTATTTATTAAGATAGAATGTAAATTTACGTATATTGACAATAATAAATATTATTCAATCATTTTCAATTTTTATGGAGAAAAACGTTTCAATTAAATAATGTTTGATTTATATAATTGAAATTATATTACAAAACAATATGAACGAAATAACATATCTTCAATAATAAAAATATCTATCAACAGTCATATCAAGTTATTTCATTACATGTATCAATTTAACAAGGCCGCAGTCGGGTAAATTGATACATTTTGATTTCATTAAATAAATGTTTTTTTTTTTTTAATTTATTTTATATACATATTTCGTCAACAGTTTCATTTTCAATGTGTTAATAGAAAGTGTCAATGTACATTTTCACATATTTTTTATTAAATAATTAATTCACACAAAAATTAAGAACAATAAAATTAAGAACAAAAGATCGTATCAATTTGTCGCGGTCAATCTCGGAGATTTAAAATCAGCTCAGACGTTAAAAATATGATCTATACTTTCAATGATCACAAATATTTGTTAATTACTTGGATGATTTTAACACGGATCTCGATTAATGTATGTTTGGAACAAAAAAAAACGAAGGAAAAAGAAAACAGAAAAATAAAAAGAAAAAAAAAATAAATGTAAATCCTATTATACTTCATGAGGTTGTTTCTCGTCTCACTTATATATTAATCTATGCCGGAATATTCGTATCTCCGCGGCCTTTTCCTCTCTATCTCTCTTTCTTTCCATTATTTTCTTTTAAAATATGTCAGTCGACTGTTTTCCGTGGTTTTTACGTCCATGAGTTTCACGGAATAAGAGAAAAAGAGAGAGAGAGAAAGGAAGAGACAGGAGAGAGAGAGAAATAGAGAGAAAGAGAGAGAGATAGAAAGGAAAGAAAGAAAGAGAGAGAGAGAGAGAGAGAGAGAGAATGGAAAGAAAGAGAGAGAGAGAGAGAGAAAGAGAGAGAGAGAAAGGAAAGAAAGAGAGAGAGAGAGAGAAAGGAAAGAAAGAGAGAGAGAGAGGAAAGAAAGAGAGAGAGAGAGAAAGAGAGAACGATACGAGCGAGCTTGCTCGTGCATAGTAAAATCCTCGTTTAAAGGTAGCTATATACTTCCTTCTACTGGACTCTCTTTCCTAGCTCGCGAGCTATCCGATATCCTTTTCTGAATACATAAAATGTGAAGGAAACGCGGCTGCGCTTTAGATGAACATTCAGATTAGAGAGTCTCGTTGCTTTTCTTAAAAGTCGAAATAATTATTCTTAAATATATATATATATATATATATATATATATATATATATATATATATATAGAACATAAATATTTACATAATGTAACACCTCAGTTTTTCTCTTAGTGGTGTTTTTTGGTTAAACTAATTCACAATGAGAGAAAAAAAGAAGATGGTAAAGATATAAAAATTAAGAGACATTTTCTCTCTAATTTTCTATTTATTGAAATTTAATCTTCGAATATATATTTTTATTTATATTAATTTGAATTTATTCATTCTACTTACTGTTTATATCGCTTATACTTTTAATATGGTCGTAATAGAATACAATTATAGATCAAAATTTGTACATTCTCATTAGTAATTTGGAATTAATGTTCAGTATTCTTGATGGTAAAGAAAATATAACTAGACGTTTATTTTTATTTATTTATTTATTTTTGTTTCTTGTTCTAGTAAGAGCTTTCTTTCCATCATTCTCCTCGAGTCACCATAGAAGAAACCATCCGTTCGAGCTCGCCGTTAATTTGTCACTGTACGACTTAAGTATATCGAGGAAATAGGTTTCCCGTTCTTGTACGGGTTGTTCTTTCTCATCTGCTTTTACGCCACTTTCGTTTCTTCTTAGGGACCCTAAAGACATCCGACTCAACTTTTACTCCCTAGCACGTGGTAGAATACCTATCCACTCTCCCTTCGCATTTTTCGTGTTTATTGTTTGGCTTTTACGCTTGTACTAAAATTTATTCTACGCTTTTATACCTTAACGCCGGTTGTTCCTCTTTTCGTTCTTAGGAAAGGAAAAGGAAAGAGATAAAGAAAAAAGAGAAAGTTATTCGTCGTTCTTTTTTATTGCAGACGCCGCATTTTCCTTCCGAGAAAAAGGGTTTTGATCTAATAAAATACATTCGAAGTTGCTTCTTGTCTTGTTCATTCTACCTCTATAACATTGGAGTTTTCTCTTTTCATTTGTCGATATAGTCAAGCTTTCTCTCTCTCTCTCTCTCTCTCTCTCTCTCTCTCTCTCTCTCTCTCTCGGTTTCTCCCATCTCTTTATCATTCGTTTCATTTCATTTCCCTTTGTCCTCAATTTTTTTTCTTTTTTCATTTCTTCTTTTCCCTCTTTCGCCATATTATAATTTTTCGAGCACGTTGACGAATACAACGTGCTCGAAAAATTTATTTACAAAGTAATTTTAACGATGCTGTCGCTTTGTCCTACGCTATTACGCATCTCCTTCAAAAATGTTATTTTTCTACGTTCATTTTACACTCACGTTAGAGCGGCTTATTTGCTAGTTATTGACTTTTTTTATCAGTTCTCGAGAAAAACAACTAATTAAGTCGTTATTTCATTTATAAAAAATACATTTCAAAATATATTCTTCTCTTTCGAAATCATTTTTGAAGTTAAATTAAAAAGTGAAATAAAATAAGATATCGATCAATAAAATTCGTTATATTATTTTAGGAAAAAATCTCTTGATTAATATTTTTGTTGTTTATATCATTTTAATATTATTCAAGCTTAAATATAATATTATGTAATTTTATAAATCGTTTATCGTATGAATGAACGATTTTTCTATAGCTTTTGGATTTAAGATGAACGATAAATAAACCAAATTCTTCCTTTTCGTTCTTTAATTTTCACGTTTTCTCTTTCTCTCTTTTATTTTCTTTTTCTTTTTTTTTTCGGCTAAAGCAAGGATTCCCTGATGAATTTTTACGCTTCATTCGTTTCGACTAAGCGAAAGAAGAGAAATGCGGGACGTTGTTGGTAAGGACGAAATGCGAGGTGAGGGAACCTAGAAAGAGCATAGCTGATGAAAGCTCCGGAAATATGCAAACGCGGGCGATGTCTCTCCGAACATCAGCTATGTGTATTACCGTCTGTGGCACGATGCTCTCTACCTGTGCATAGTATGGCGTACGTTATTGTTCCATGCGAAATAGAAATATACCTTGGTGCAAAAATCTTCGAGACGGCTAAAAAAAGAAAGAAACAAAGGAAAGAACAAAGAAAGGTTTTTCGATAGAGAGAAAATGGCCAACGTAAAAACAAAAAAATATAGAATCATGTATTCAACTTATAATGTGTATCTACATAGATATATATATATATATATATATATATATATATATACATATGTATATATATATATATAGTATCGTCAAGTAATTTCGGACACATTAGAAATATTAAAAATGTCGAGAAACGTGACGATGATGCGTTATCACAGATTTCAATCTCAAACATTCAATCTGTTTAATGCTCTTCTTTCATAAAAGAAGAAAAAAAAAAACAAAGAAATAATAAAAAAGGAATAGAGAAGTGAAATAAATATAAAACAAAAAAAGAAAAAAATCTTTACCCGTTTAAATGCACTTACTCGAAAGTATTACTTTTTCAATCGATGTTTCTCAAAAGGAACGTATCATTTTAATCTTATTACTCTTTGCTTTTTATAGCGAATTAATCCCATGGTAAATAGATGTTTGAAAGATCAGAAGAAACTTAAAGCTCCATAATAAAGAGGATGAAATAGAAGAGAGAGAAAAAGAGAGAGAGAGAGAGAGAGAGAAAGAGAGAGAGAGAGAGAGAGAAAAAGAGAAGGTTGGAATAAGATAGGAATCATTATACGTTGGAGTCTCGTGGGAATATCGCCTAATTCGTTCGTAATGTTTTGCAAGACTGCTAACAAGTATAATAGGTTACTTCTGTTACTTAACGTTAAAATAAAAATCTATCTTAATTCGAAAAAAAATTTCTGATATAAATAAAAATAATATTTCATGAGCGAATATACAAATTTAATATTTGAATGTAAAACATATTTTCTATTTTATTCCGAGATCTTTTTCATACTATGAATATTTTCAAAATGATATCATTTAAATGCAAAAGAAAAGTACAAAAATGTTCCAAAGTTTTTCATCATTGTTATTATTATTAAATTAAAAAGAAGTTCGACTCACCTTCGTAAACCCAATCAGGTACGCCATTGTAGATCGTACCGAAAACTCCGCTATCAGTTATCTGATAATCTGTTGGAACCTCAGCTTCCAGTCGATAGAAGATATTATTCTGATGAACATAGATCAAAGCGTTTCCACTTGGTGCCCAGGTCGCAAGTTGAAGGGATTCAGAATCATTCGCCGCCATCAATGCCGTCTCCGTTCTGAAAATATTTCCGTTGTCGAAACTTTATTTGGAAAACGTGATTACGTCGTTATTTCATAGAGTCGTTACACGTTTCTATTCTTAACGAAGTTTTGTCGCACACGGTCGTCGCCGTACAGTCAACGTCGTCGCCATCGTTGGCGCGACTCCCACGAAATTGCATTCCAGCACGACATTCTCAAAATTTCGGGCGGCCACGTTTTACTGCACATGGAGTAACGACGCTTTAATTGCGTAGACCGTTATCTTTGAGTCATAGTACAGCTCTGAAAGTGATGCCAGAAGTGTGTCATAAAATTTGTTATACCTTGGAAGCTTAAATTATTGTTTCGTTTTTCTAGATTGCTCGTAGATATTATTATTTTAACAGATTTTGAATATAATAAATTTTCAATTGTCGCATTATGCGAGTTTTTTTTCGAACGAGAACGAGTAAATTATTTCGCGAATGAAAATTTTCTATTGATTTATTACACAATTTTATGAATATTATAGATTCCCTTTTTTTCCCTCTAATGATTACTCTTTGAAGATATTTCAATTTTTCTAGTCCGACAAATATTTTTGTAATTTATTTTGAATTGGTTTGCCGATTATTTGGAAAAATAACAGGAAAGAGAATAACTCGTCTTCCTTCGAGAAAGTATCTTCGATGGTTGCCAGGAATGCGCAAGATATTATGAAATATTCGGATGTCTCTCATACGTATGCGCGGAAAATATGATATTTATTCGAGCATAAAACAAAGCGTCCTTTTATAGATTGGTTTGATAACGTTTATGGAAAAAAAAAAAAAATAAAAAAAAAATTGTTCCTACGTGTTCATCAATTTTGTAACTCAGTGAATTATTTTTGTAGAAAAATTTCAAATATATCGATAACTTAATTTTTATTTATTTATTTATTTATTTATTTATTTGTTTATTTTTTTTTTATTCTTATTTTTTTTCTATCTTTTTTCTCGAGAAATAGATTTTCTTCGCGAGAAAGACGATTCTATAAAGGCACGTTCTATAAAGTTTACAACATTTTATCACGAGTTGTGAAAGTTAAAATGAATTCTTCAAACAAGCCACCATCATTTCTGACTACGTTCTACATCGGTATTAGATTCCTCGAAGCTGAGTTTTCACCTACCACGTCCCATTCGAAACTTTCCAAAGATTTATTTCGAACGAACGAATCATCGTGGAATATTGTCGTTTCGGGTAAAGATATCTTCGTCATGTGTCGTCGAAAAATCATTACATTTTATGAAATAGTCAAGCAATAGAGAAAAACTAGATTATGTATTAAAAGAACAAAATTATTTGCACTTGTTATGTTTTTTAAATTTAAGGATTAATCTATCGAATGATGACACAAATACATATCCCCTATTATTATCGTTCATTTTAGAAATATTATTAACAAAAAATTCTTCTTCAAAAATTTTAACTCCAACAACGAGAGTAGCTTATTTATCATTTGATTTTATCGATATTTTGATATTTTAACGTTATATCGACATTTCCACGATGATATTTAAACTCGTCAATGAAATGACAAAAATCTAAAAAAGAAAAAAATATTGTCCTCTTCTATTCGTTCGATGAAAAAAATTTCGATTATTTTGATCTATCGAATATTTTGATCGTACCTATTGTACAAATTCATTCGACAAAATTATTTGATTATCATCCGAAACGAATTTATTAAAATATTCACAATTTAAGAAATATCCATGTTGGAATGCGTTAAATTGATCGTGTAGAATCGACGAAAAGTTTTTACAACGATTCGCCGATATCCGGGTACTAACCCGCATCCGGGCGTATCGTGAATTTGACTCGTTCCTTCATAGATATTACTACTTCTCGTCTAGTTCAAAGGTAAACTTCTTCTTGAAAGGCCATAAATAAAGTCGGCGGTATTCATGTGACGTACAAACCGAGTTTATGATAGACGTGTATAGTAGTTGCCTCTCTTACCAACCAGTTTTCACGAGAAATATACAAGCGGAAGGAACTTATGAGTTCTTTGTTCTTCGTGCATACGAGCCTTTCATATATACTTCGCGACAAGGATACAACGATGCCGACACGGAGAGACACGACGATGGTAGCTCGCGTTTTCTATCTATCGTGAGAACATCCCCACTTGGCTAAAAGTTGCAATTTATCCTTCTTTTTCTTAGATCTTGGTATCATTTTTTTTCTTTTATACTTTATCGTCTATACGGATAATAAACGTTGGACTAACGACCATAATGGTTATCGAATTTTATCTATCGTAACATTTAATGGCTACTTTAGTATAAATCATTTTTCATCGATAGAAAAGAAATATCAGGACCAATCATGTTCAATTTGAGATATACATATGTATATATATATTTTGTTGATAAATCGTTTAATTCAAGAAAGAATATTTTTTTTTGCTCCTTCACCACGATAAACGTTGAATATAGTGAAATTTACGGATTATTTTTCCTACATAAGTATATTTTTTACGAGTCTAAATTACGTGGTTTATTCTAATTACGTATCACTTTTCAAAGGATTATTAATGAACAAATATATAAATTTTATCTTACTATTGTTATATATCAGAGATACGGAATATTTTTTGTTAATTTTTTCAAAAGCCATTACAACGTATCTTCAATAAGAAACAAAGTAAATAATAATATAATTTTTAGGCAAATACTGAAAGACTTTCATCCGTGACATTCACGAAACTACGATCGATTATCTTCACGTTCTCTTTTATATCCTAACAAACGGCGAAGTTGATAACACGCGAAATTTTTGATTCATTAAAGTGTTCACTAGGTGGCAAAAATATTCTATTACTCGTTCCAGTTCGACCGAGCGAGTAACGAAAAAAGTTATAACTATGCGTATGAGTTTGTTAAACGATCTTTACAGTCGAGCATTGGACCGAAGAACGAGAACGGTGCTTTTGTAGTACAGTGATAACGCTTTTCGCGCTAGCTAGCTAGCTAGGTTGTTCGTTTGTTCGCGTGCACATGGAAAAAAGTTGACAAAAGGGCCACGGAAAAGTCCAAGTTTTCTACAAAAGAAGTAGAGAAAGCGAACTACGCTCGGTTAGGTATTAAAAACATAATGTAAATAACACGATTTTTAAAAGTTGAGAGTTTACGTTCTCTTCCGTGGCGTTCCTTTATGGTAGGTGCAGGTGTAGGAAAGTACGAGGGGAAAAGTCGTTGGTACTTTCGTCCCTGACAAAAGCTACCCATGCTATACTTACTTTCTGTGTACTTAAGAGAGAGAGAGAGAGAGAGAGAGAGAGAAAGAGCAAAGACAAAATATTATCGACAGTAATACCTCGTACATTTTACAAAATGGCTCGCACGTTTCTTTTATATTCTTTTTTTTCTTTTTTTTTTTTTTTATTAAAAATTATATTTTTATATGTACAGAACATCATAAAATTCATAATTGTAACATTTGAGAGGAGTGAAAGAGGGTAAAATTTTTAGACGAAAGTTCCTTTGTCACTTTTCTCTTCGTTCATTATTAACTAAGTTATTTAACAATTGAGTCGATTAAATAATATGTAAAATAATGTAGTATATATTTACAATTAAGAATTTTCAATATCGAGTGATTCTCTCTCTCTCGCTCTCGCTCTCTCTCTCTCTCTCTCTCTCTCTCTCTCTCTCTCTCTCTCTCTCTCTCTTGCTCTGTGTTGTCAGAGATAATCGTTCGTCGAGAGAACCTTAATATAAAAACATATCGTCAAAATAAGATGAGTCAATGTTTCATTTTATGTTGTCGTTATATTTAGTCTCGTCGATGTAAACAATGTCGAGACAAATATCGTTAAAGGATGTGGAACCAGATGGCTTTCTATGTTTTCACGAGGCATCAGGTGTCAGTTACGAACAAACATTCGACCCGTTTACATCGTCTTTGGCGTCCTATTTCGCTACTTCATGCCATCAAGCGTAATGATATAAGAATATGTAATATATCTTAACAAATTATTATACTATCTTATTTTAATATTATATTATCATTATTTAGCATATTTAAATTTCTTTTTGATTTTTAGTTCTTTCTTTCTCTCTCTTTCTTTTTTCTTGTTTTCTCTCCCTCTGTTTTTTTTCTTTTTTCTATAAAAATACTACATCGTATTAATCGTTAAAAACATTAGAACATTAATGCAACTTATTCGAAGGAAGAGGAGACAGTAAACATATTAGAAGTTAGAGTGGATTAATCGAGCTTTAAGAGAAAAAAAAAGAAAGAAAGGGAAAAGAGTAAAGGGGTAGTGAATTTACGTTGGTATGCTCGAAGGAAAGTTTTCAACGGTTAAACCGACGATATAGTGCTGCAAGACCTTCGAGAATTGAACTTTCCCGCGGTTTCTACCCTCTTTATATCTCCTTACCCTTTTCGGTTCTTTCCAACTAAACCACGCTCGTCTCCTTGGAGAGAAATTAAACCCATTAAAAAATCTACTTCATCTATTACATTGCAAATTGTTCTGTTCTTTTCCTTTCTCTCTTTCTCTCTCTCTCTCTCTCTCTCTCTTTCTCGCGCACGTTTCTTTGTCTCTCTTTCTCTCGCAAGTAATTTTATTTCCGAATCTTCCGATTGTCTCCGAACTCTCCCTCATTCCTTTTCTCTTTTTCATTTTTCTTAAATACTTGAAAGAGAGAGAAGCAAAAGAGAGAGAGAGAGAGAGAGAGAGAGAGAGAGAAAAGAAAATAACAACGTGGCAAAGTGCTTACTTTCGCCGTGATATAAGGGTTCTTTAAATGCTGAGTTAACGTTCAAATCTGCGAAGGAAACTACTCTCTCACTCTCTCTCTCTCTTTCTTTCTTTCAATGTAGAAAGTGTAACGGATAAGGGTGATGGTAAGACGACGCTAGGATTAAATTCCCACACAGTTTGTAATTTCTACGCTACAGGCTTTTCCTAGCGTACGCCTTAGGCTTCCATGTCTCTTACTCTTCTCTCTAGCTCTCCTCTGTCTCTCTCTCTCTCTCTCTCTCTCTGTCTAACATTCTCTCTTCCTATCCTTTTTCATCTCGTTCTAGCTTAGGAGAACGCTAAGAGAATGTAAGATTAAAATGCAAATCCAAACTCGACCACGGGAATAAGTCTGAGATATGATTATCGTAAACGCCCTCAAGGCATGGCTCGTTTACTTACAGAGTCTTCAGGTTCACGATCTTGTATTCGGCCAGGTATGTGTGCCGGTATAGCTGTAACAAGAAGTAAACGGGTTACTTGTTATGAGCCTGCTACTGGTAACAAAGACGCCAAGAGAACGATTTTAACGAGGAGAACTTGGGAAAAGAGCGAGAGATCGAGGGATAGAATAAGGACAAGAAGAGCAAGAAAATTGAGGGAGAGAGAAAGAGGGAGAGAAAGAGAAAGAGAGGTAAGTTATATTCTTTCGTCAACAGAATTCTATGTAGGAGTATAAGGAACATATCTTTAATAAGGATATCTTAAATAAATTGTAAACCGATAATAGAAATTTATTTTCTTAGTCAATGTATATAATGCCAATTAGGAAAATTGGAGGAATGTTAACATTTAAAAAATTCGAACGAATTATTTATTATACAATGAACTAATCTATAAGTGAACATGAATTATGATGTTTCTCATGAATTTATTAAAATTTCAAAAGAACTAAAGAAAGGAATACGTAAGGAATTTATTAATATTTAGTTTCATATGGTTTTAAATGATTCATCATAGAATATCAACATACGCTATAAACTTTGTATACTTTTACGTTGTTTTCCAACAGATGTAAAAAAAACGTACGAACATTTGATATCGTTTCCATCATAAAAAAAAAATAGATAAATTTAATTTCTAGTTACTATTACTACCACTACTACTACTACTAGTACTACTACTACTACTATTACTACTATTATTACTATTACTATTACTAGTACTACTAGTTACAGTAACACTTTCTTCATAACTTTTCGCCATTTAACTTTCTGAAAAATTTCAAGCTTCTGGATAAAGCCATAGTTTTTTTTTCCCCAAAGGGAACTGCGATAAATCGTTCGGGGATTTCTACGATCGGTTAATGATTAACAGTTACATCTCGATCATAAATTATGTTCGAACGAGGTGTTAGAGTGAAACAGAGAAGAGAGAGAGAGGGGGGGAGGAGAGAATGGGATAGGGAATATAGGGAATGGTGTACCAAACGACGTTCACCATCAAAACGGAGAGCATCGATAGTGCTCGTTTCGATACGAAACGATTCATGGTGGTCTCCACGCTATTTTGCCTCCATTAACTCTTTCAGGACTCGATCATAAATCAAGCGGACCGACCGATAAGATCGGAATAACGCCATTTTCACGCATTCGAGGCTACCTCGATTCTGTGAAATGCATGACCGCGTATAAACGCGGCCTAGAACACGTGTGTAGATCGATGCTCATTTTCGTATCGTATCGTCGTTTCTCGCCTTTTCGACTATTCGCACGTGGAATTATGAGAATTCTATAGAAAATCTCCTCGATTGATTGAAAATGGTATGCTAAAGTCTAACGTGTGTAACATTCATGAGTGATTCGAATACTAATTCGATGTAAAAATGATTTCAATGTATTGAGATTATAAATATTATTATAAAAATTCTTATTTTTAATAATAATTTACTTTATCTTCGTATGAAAATTAAATTTCGTAGAAAGATTTGTAAGATATTTTTAAATCGAATCTATTTAATAAAAATTCGAATGACCAAACGGAAACTAATAAATCACGATTTCGTTTTTCTTAAAACGCATTTCATTTTTATTCATTCTGAAATCGAGCAATTTGATAGATCTATCAGAAACTTTTTAACAAGCGAACTTTCCGTTGATGATCGGGTAAAATAATAAAAAAAAAAAAAAAGGGAAAAGAAAGCAAATAAAAACAAAAACAAAAAAAAAATAGAAAATAATAGAAAGGAATCGATTCAGTTTGTTGAATTTTTCAATCGTCATCCTTTCCAAGCATGCAAAAAGGCGACGACGGCGTCTATTTTCAGTCTCGCGTTCTCTTTTATATTCACATAGCTAGGAAAATGTAGACAGCGCTCGTGCGATGGATCGTCGATCGATCGATCGGTTAGACGACGTTGTGTTCGGACGGCATTGAAATTCAAAACGGGAGGAAAGGTATTTGTAAGCACGCTCGTTCTGTTACCACAACCCCTTATACCCCTCATCCTCAACTCCACCATCCCTACTATCCCCACTATTCTGCTATCCGTTCGTCTAAAATCGAATATGTATCGACGCTAACGTTTTCCCAATAAAAGTTCTACTGGAGCTTGCTTTACGACCTACTCACATGAGCGTGAGAGCAAACTTGAGAGAAAAAGAGAGAGAAGAGGGAGTGGGGGTAGAAAAGGGGGGGGGAGAGAAAGGCAGACAGACAGACAGACAGACAGACAGACAGAGAGAAATAGAAAGGAAGTAGATATATTTCTTCGTTTGTGGCTTTTCAGAAAGGTGCTGCTATCGAGTGTTCCACTTTTATTGCTAAGGGCTCCATAGTTCAAGTAAGATTGCCGATACGGTGATACACGGTACGGTTTTCTTATCTCGTTTAACGATTTTCCCGTTAGAGAGTTTCTTCAGATCTCTTTGTCTTGTAAGATAAATGATCGATTCTTATAACGAACGTTAGAGAATAATGTTAGAGTTATTAATGGTTTATCTTAATGATAAAACTGATATATATATATATATATATATATATATATATATATATATTTATATGTTTTTAAAATAATTATAAAAAAACATGCGTTGTATTTAAATGTGTACAAAAGTTAAATTAAATTGTTTCTTTCTTTAAGTTTAATTAAATATATATAAAATTCTATAGAAAATTTGTTTATTCCACTTGTTAAATAAAAGTTTTAATAATCCATTCTTCGAATGGTAGCCAAGAAGAGAATAATGCGAGATTATAATAAAGTTTGTCGTACAGTTTCTATTATAAGTATCGTGTCTGTTTAAGAACTCGAAGTAGAAAAGATATTCGATAATATAACCACGATTGTCGATGCGTTAAACGTAATGGTAGGTTCATACTTTGCGATATACAATTCCAAACACGTGCATCCTTCTTCGAAACTATTAATAATATATTGGAAAGATACGTCGAAAGTTTGTCTGCAACCTATTGGGAATTCTATCAGTGGAATACTCTCGAATCTGTGATGATATCCTTGTACCATTCGTATTACGAAATATTAATAATATTTAATAATTTGTAACGATATGATTTATTCAACTTTATTGATTTGTAAGATTTTATACGAAAGTATAATTTAATATAATTGGTTAATATATATATATATATACATAAATGTTTAAACAAAATAATTTACATCATATACACACATGTACAGATATGCGTATATACCTTATCTTATATATGTTATTTTAATATGTATTATTAATCTAAAGAGAATTATTCATTCTCTAACAGAAAATGTTTATATTATATATATATATATATATATATATATATATATATATATATATTATACATAATATAAAAATTTTATATATTATTTATTCATTTTTGTGCAGCAACAGCTCTATCGATATTCTAATATAAAAGAAGGTTTACTATCAGTATTTTTCTACGACCTTTTGCGAATGACGGTCATATCGTTTCGTGTCCACCGTCATATCTTTCATCCTTATTCCGATCTTTTTTTACATTACACGGAGAATTCGGTTATCAAAAGCACGAGCGATCCTGACGACGAGCGAGAACCTTTCCTATAAATTCGCAAGTTTTCAAGTTAAGCTCTTCTTTCCAAAAATGTTCGGCTAAAGGTATAAAGCGTTCCATTCTTTTATCTTTTTTACTTTTTCGACATTTACGTATATCTCTTTGATTTTAGATATTCTAGATAAAAAAACAGCATAATTTTCAATCGTATATACATGCACATACATACCAATATATACATATCGTACAACCAATACCGCACATACATACCGTGTAACCAATTTGCTTTCTTTTTTTTTTTTTTTTTTTTTTTTTTATTTTAATGAAAATTTTCATTGAATAATTGAAAAGTTCGTGTGACATCGCGTAGCGAAAAGATAAAGTCAATTTTTTAAACAAAGCATATTTTCAATTCCAATTTATTTTCCTTCTTTTAATTTGAGTAACATCACCTGCAGGTGAATGTCGATGGACTTGTCCCGAACACGTTCGTTAAACTAGGTTGCGAAGCAAAAATAAAAAAAAAAAGAAAACAAAATAGAAAAGAAAAAAAGCACAACAAAAAATAATATCTCAATTTCCGAGCATTTATTAGGCAAAACGAACTCAAAAATATATTATCTCCATACGTTAATTAATAAACATTATAGGGCTATACTGGAAGTTTTGTTAAATAACTATCTATGTGATTTAAGAAATTTCATGGTGATATTCGTTCATTCCCCATTCGCATATCAAGCATGGTTAGTTTTCAAATTCGTCGAACAAACGACCACAGAGTCGACCAGTAATGTTTAACGGAGCATCGCAGTTATTTCTGTCTCTTTTTCCAACACAACTCTCTCATCTATCTCTTTCTTTTTCTCTTTTTCTCTCTTTCTTTTTTTTCTCCCTCGATTCTGAATCCACCTGGTCTCGTTACATTCATTCTTCGTTTTTGAAATCGAATAGGTATACTCGTTCAATTTAAATAAAACATTTAAATGTAAACAGAGAAATTTTATTACATTGCTTGTTAACATAAATTATAATCAGTTATTGTAATAACTAATAGATAAATTTTTATTTTTAACGATAATTAATAAATATAATCCTTTTGATATAATCAACTTGTATTATGAAATATGTAATAACATTATGACTCCTTATTGAAAATTATTGTAAAAGAACGCATATTTTTATTTAACATCATTTTACGCATATTTTTTTTATTAGTTCAAGTTGAACAACGAGACACGTGATACGTTACTATGACGCGTATTATTTTATTTGAAAAGATCTGTAATTTTCGTTTGTGGAATTATTCGCGTATATATTGTATTTGACATTACTCTGTTGATCGTTGCGATGCTTTTACCTCGAATGTTTTATATAATTGATCATAAAAATTTGTTAGACGCTCTTTTAAATCGTATAATTTTTTTTTTTTTTTTATTAAATTGCATGAAATATTTTGAATTGTATTTTGAATTGTATTTTTATTTTGTTTGAGACTAATTAATCGATGAGATTAGTCGATATTTACAGAATGCATATAAAATAAGTAGATCCACAAAATATATTTATTCGACTTTTACGATAAAGAAGACTTGAAACAAAGTTTATTTTTCTTTTTCTTTTTTTTTTTTTCTTTTTTTTTTTGAATGAAAAAGATTTAACAATAAGAAGCATTTAATTAACATTCTAAACATGTTTCATATAACACACTAATTTCTTCATATTATCTACTTCAAAATACAGAACACTTAATGTAGACTAAAACAAGTTATTCAATTTCAAAAATGTCTGAATATTTCTGTTTTTGAATGTACACATATAAATCAGGACGCATTCATGTCTCGCCTTAAATATAAAACGAAGGTTTTGATAGAAGTTATAAAATTTGATAAAATTTGTATGTATAAAAAATGCAATTCGTCTCGTAAAATTTTCAACATAAAATTTCAATTATTTCTATCGAAATAAATATTGAAATTTATCGAAAACAGATTATAATTAATTATTTAATATCATTATAATATAATAATATGATAAATATTAATGACGTATCTATACGTGAAATGTATATTTAAAATAAAAATAATTATACCGGCGAAATTAAAATTAAAGCAATGTTAAATTCAACAATATTCTACGGATTAAACGATTAAATTTATGTTATGAAATTTTGAGTTTCGAGATTTATTTTTCAAATAAACGTTCTCGCCTTTTAATACTTGTGATTTGTTTAGAAGTAAAAATAAAAAAAAATAAATAAATAAAAAAAGGAAAAAAGAAGAAAGAAAAAGATAAAAAAAAAAGAAATCAACGAGTCCGTACGAAATAACTCAGAAACCGAGAAGCCATACGAAGCCACGTGAAGTGAATCTACCTTAGTGAAGAGGGTCTAAATAAAACGTTTGGTACGAAATGGCAAAGGGAAGCAGGCATAGGCGAAACTATTTTATAGAAGAGTATGCGTCGTTTGTGTGACGCATTGTTTAACGACGCCCTCGGAATCCCAGTTTTCAGCGAATGCGGTCTAACCACAAGGGCCTCGTACAACGAGCCTCCATTTAACGTTGTTCTCGTAATCTTTAAAGTGATGAAAATAAAATCTCACGTGTTGTCCATAATACATAATTATATTTATTTCGTAAAATTCGTTTAATACGAGATAGAATTATATTGTGGTTGTCATAGAGGGGTATTATAAATTTTAATAATATTTCGATGAAATTCATTTTGAAAATCAATACATGTGACGTCTCTTGATGGATGAAAAGAATAATATTGCGTGATAATATGTAAAATTTTCTTTTTATCACAGGAAATATTATTCGCAACATGGAAAATCCATTCGTTTCGATAAAAAAAAAAAAAAAAATATATATATATATATCCGTGAAACATTTATTACATAAAATTGGTCTCAAAAAAAGATAACGAACTCTTTCAACATTATTCTATTGTAAATTCTATTAACTCTTGATCTAAAGCAATTAACGAATTTATTTGACAGTAAATAAAAAGTATCTACGTTCAAATAACGATTTGAAATGAGTGACCCGTGTAGAACGTGTAGAAACATTTTCTAAATCAAAATGATTTTATTTAAGCAGAAAATAATGAATTGTCGAGAAACCAAATAGGTAAATACATAGATACAAACGATAATAAGTTTGGTCGTTTGCTTATTTGGTCTATTATCGCGTACGATCGATTCGCCGTTTCGAATTTGCAGCTTTTCGCAAATGAAACAGATTAAGTAGATAAGGACGATACGCATTACGTTGTTCATTCATTACGTTCAATTTCATTGTGTAAGCATTTCTATGTTATCATTTTGTAACGTTATGTTCATTCAATATTATCTCTCCATATGCATATGTCATATTTCTTTCGTATATTAAAATATAACAAAAATTATTCATTAAGTCGATTCTATGTTAGATAAACAAAAAAAGTAAAAAAGAAAAAAAGAGTCAGATATTATATAAATAGTATAATAGAAAAACAATCAGAGGAAATAATTCAGAATAGAATTTTTTTTTTATTAGATATACGTGAATATTTTACATAAACATTTTTTCGATTCATTATTTTATACGATGTCATATCAAAATATTTCTTAAAGAATATTCTCGATAAATATCATAGATATATATATTTTAATTTTTCGCGAATCCTTTTGCACGAGTTATACTTAATTCTCAACGAAATGAATGTACATCGGTTCATTCGTTCTCGGTTGGCTAGATTCCAAGGTCGATGTAGAGGTGGAAAGGATAAGAGAAAGGTATGACATAAATTGTTTGCTTCCGAGACAAGTTAAAGGAAACTAACTACGATGAGAAAAAATATAATGTAAGGTTGTTATGTATCAGGAACCATTAATAGCGTATAAGTTGGCATCTTCTTAGGTAAAAGGTTTCCTTTTCATCTAATTTACATTTTATTATACATCCCAATACATATCTAGTAATATCTTAATATTAAATAAATCCAAATAAAAATCAATAATTAATAATTAATGAAAAATATAAATGTGTATTTTTAAATAAATATGAAAATTTATTGATACATTTATTAATAAGAAATTAATTTGAAAATTATTTACAAGAAAATTAGTGATGATAAATGTATGATTTTACGTGATATTAATGGTTTACGAAAATAACATATAATAAATGATTCGTAACAAATTATTAAATAATTTTAACTAATAGGGTGGCTAGATAGAACAAATTTTATTACCCTTTGAATTAATTTTGATGAAAATTAATTCTATTATATTCTATAATGCAATGTTCGTGAGAAGATATTGAAAATGAATAATTCAATCGAACGAGAACCAAAATTGTTTGTTAATTATCAAAATTAATGAAGACAACGTGTTTGTTCGATCGAAATTACACCAGGCATAGTATTTCACATGCACGTGTGAAATTAAAAAAACATTAAATCTTATCATTGTTAGTTTATCGTTAATCGATTTAATAAAAAAAATTAATTTGATGAATGATGATCTATTAAAGAAACTCTATTGAAGCAAATTGTTTTATTTTTAATATTGTCTTTTTCATTTTGTTTTGGAAAGGAATAATCCTTTAATACGGAATTATATTCATGGTCACGATCATAGATGGTATTCATAATTTAACAAAGCTCAAATGGATTATCGTTAATTTTGTATGAAAGATACCTGAGGCTGACCGTTGCAGCTGTAATTTCAAGATGATTTGCCGCGAGTATCGAAAATTTTGGCCCACCGAAATGTAGTCTCACCTTTAAATCACGAAGTGCCAGATGCACGAGCCTTCGACCTCCTGTATCAGCATACGCATACTAATCTTCAACCTTTATTGAGTACGGGCCGAGTGTTTTCGATTATTGCTGACTGCTATGTGATATTTGAGTCGATAACCATCTCGTGTTTCTCTTTTCGAATATTCAGGAATCTCTTTGATAAAACCATTAATTAAATGCTCCGTTAAAATAGAAAACGTCAAAAATTCAATTTGAATTTCAATTATATTTTTTTAATACGATTATCCAAATTTGTTTAATAATTTGCTTATTTTACGCCATGAATACGTCGACGAAATGTAACTTTGTTTGCGTTAAATTGTTTTAAGTGACAATTGTAAAGTTAATATATTTGATATAGAAAGAAAGACGGTGAATGTCAGAGAGCAAACTCTTTTTCATAGTCCATTTATCCCAGATTAAAACTTCTTTCTGTGAAGTTGGAATCACATAAATTTCAAAGTCACTTAAAATTACTCTCCCGTTGAAAGAAACTTCGATGAAATACACATAATCCTACGTAAAGGAACAGAATTGAAGCTTAAGTTTACCGTGAAAAGATGTTGACTTACTAAAAGTACTAGTCTTTACTATATCTAATTTATATTTAACTTGAAACGTTTGTTTTCAAGATAGAATTATTATATCAAAACTTGACGATAACTTCAATTGAATTATTTTTTCTTCTATATTTCTATATTCATCATTTAAAAATACACATTTGATTATTATAGATAATATAAATTTAAAGATTTTCTAATCTTTGATATTTATTCGATCTATAATCCAACTATTCTTTTCATTTTCTTTTGTTTAGATCCAATAATTTAAGTTTCTGTAACATGTTTTAACGATAGGAACTACAGGAAGTCAAGTTTTAAGTTCCCATTAGAGACGATTGTTTTTCGACAGTGTCATAGAATAATTCCTTCAATTGGAGTACATAATAGCGCTTTCAATAGTCAATGGTTATCATTATTATTATTACAATATCGATAACTAAATTAATAGAACATCTATATCTCGTGTTCGTGTCCTTTGATTTATATTTTTCGTCCATTTGTTATTATCATTTATTTTTAAAATCTTAATTTATCATTGTCAAATTTTGTTGAACTTTTGTAATTTAGTTTTCAAAATTAAATTAAATATAAACGTAAGTTTATTAAGTTTTATTTATTAATTTTATTTATTAATAAATAAGTTCTTATAAAACTTATATATTTTATAAACTTATATTTTATAAACTTATATTTTATAAATATATAAGTTTTATTTATTAATTAAATTAAGTATAAACGTAATATACACGAGATAATTACGTTCTTATTTAAAACTTTGGTGAATAATATTTAACGTATTTCATTCTTTAATACTATTACGAATTTCTTCATTTATCGATAGATTAAATGTGCGAGAACAGAAAACGAGAAAGAGAGAGAGAGAGAGAGAGAGAGAGAGAGAGAGAGAGAGAGAGAGAGAGAGAGAGAGAGAAAGAGATATAAATACATTCATTGTATGGGGAGTTAAACGAGTTGGATGATAGAATTTAAGAGAAGAATAATTTTTCAGAATATCCGATTAATCGAATCTTTGATGGCATCTATGATAGAGAAATTTCAAAAGAAATTTTGATTAATCTTAATTGTAGTGAATTAAACGTGAACGATGATATAAACATTCTCAGAGAATTAATAATATTAATATTTCCTTTATTCTTTATAATGATCGATTTTAAAAGAAAAATACTCGATGTAAATAGTGATAAATAAAAATAATATTCTTTGCGGGCAACAACGATGACGAAAATAATGTTTATTATTTTTTTTTTTTTTGCATATTAATAAAGTTCCATAAACGTTTGCGATATTGTTTACGCGATGATACAAATTTTATCTGTGAGAAACGTGGATGAAAAATTTTTTTAATATAATACAGAAAAAGTTTTTGCTTGCGCCACGAATACGCGTTGCGGTTTTAAAACCACGTAAGGGTTCATTCGTGTGTATCAAAACCGGAAGCCAACAATTTCAGGACAAATATTTTGTCAGTAGGAATAGAAAATATATATTTTTTTTATACACGAGACGATATCCTGCAGCTGTTATCCTATGTTTCTACGTTTCCAAAGATTTTTTGTTTTTACTTTTTTTTTTTTTCTTTTTTTCTTTTTTGTTATACTTAAGCGGAGATCATAAGCACGAAATTTTACTATTACTTTTTCTTCCTTTTTTTCTTTATATATATATATATATATATATATATATATATATATATATACAATTTTATTTTTCTCATATTACATCCGTACATATATATATATATATATATATATATATATATATATATATATATATTAAATACAAATTGATCGAATTTGTTAGAAATGAAGAAGTGGGGATAATGCCAAGTATTATAGAGATCGAGCTTTCGCACGTGACGCATGAAAGGTCGCATGTCAGAGCGCTTTAATGTACGTTAAGCTTCGGATTAATTCTTCGTAGTGCTGGCATTGAAGCTCGCGGGCATGGGGATACCGGGTGAATAGACTTCGAGTGCAGATGACCGGTCATTTTTTAAGCGTTCGTCACAGCCGGCGACGGGAGCTGGGTGCCTGCTCGTTTCCGAACATCGACGTTTTCTGTCGTTTTCGTCGATTACCATCGTATGGCGAATACGAATATTTCAACGTTCGTGAGTTGAATCATTTTTTTACATTCGAAAAATACTTTTCTTCGTGTACTTGAGTCAGTGCAAGATAAGTAATAATTCAACGACCGTAATATTATAATTAATAACACGATATTTAAATAATAATGTTACATATTTAATGAAACGAAAAAAAGAAAAAGAACGAATTATGGTCGCAGTACACGGGACGAAGAAATTATTTTAATCATCATGAATTCTTTTGAGAAATATAGAGAAATATTATTTACAGAAGTTCTATGATACGGAGAAGTTTTATAATATGATAGTAATAATTATTTTGCACTATTTAAATCAATTGTATTTTTCCTTTTTTTTTTTTTCTTTTTTTTCTTTTAATGAAATAATACATTTCTTGATCGGATTGGTCGATGCAATTCGATATTTTCTATTAAAAAGTATAAACCTATTTATCGCTGAAAAATTAAATTAATTTAATTAGTTTAATTAATTTAATTAATTTAGGAGATATTTAAATTTAAATATTACTAATAAAACAATAAAGAGATGCGACTGAAGTATAATAAGAGTAATAGTAAACAAAATACGACAAAAAATAGTTCGAATTTTTAATCATTCAATTTCGTACATTACTGATCTTATATTTTCGTATTTCAATTAAACATAAACTTCTTCTTTTTATCTTTGGAATTAAAAGTCGTAAAAACTTAAATCAAATACCATTTCAAAGGGCAGAATTTTCTTCATTTTTCAATGTATTTTTAATAATTAATTAACTATTTGTTATAAACAATTTTTATAAACAAATTCATACAAACTAAAGTTACTTTATTTTGTCAAAAAAAAAAAAAAGAAAAAGAAATTAAGATTGCATCTGATTTCCAAAATTAATAAACAAATTACTTTTTTTTACCAAAGAAACAATATTGTTAAACATTATTAATAATCATGTCCTGCATTTACATGGGAATATCTCTGAAACAAAAGAAACTAGAATTGAAGATCATCAGAATTTTTTTCATTTTTTCAATATATTGTTAATAATTAATTAACAATTTGTTATAAATAATATTTCTAAACAAATTCATACTAACTAAATATATCTTATTTTGTCAAAAAATTACATTATATTGCGAGTGATTTATAAAATTACATGAATTAATAAACAATTGATAAACTAATTACTGTTCCATAAAAAAAAAAAAAAAAAAAAAAAAAAAAAAGAACTTTTTTCTACATGATTAATATCCGCAGTATGCCATTTACAACAGGAATAAACTAAAAATCGTAGAAACTTGAAAGAAGTAAAAAAAGTAAATGTTGAGTAAGCGCAAGATAAGCGCAAAGTAAGCGCCTGGTAAATATCTCGTAAATAAACTTTTGTAAATATCTCCTAAACTAATAATTATTTGACTCGCATGGATTAATACTTTTTTCATAGAAAATTTCGAGCGGCATCAGCTGATGCAATCTAAAAACATACGATTTCATCAAAAAAAAAAAAAGAAAAAAAAAAAAAAAAAAAACAAACCCTAGTTGATCTTTACGAATCCACATATAAAAAAAATATTGCCGCCATATTATGGACTCCTCCGTATTATACGATTTATCTAAACGAAGATTCTTTGTATCTTTAAAAAGAAGATATTTAAAGTTATCAAATTTATTCAACCACCTTGTATTTCGGTTAAACTTCGACACGTATATCGATGAATATCTCAAAGAAACGACTTTGAGGATGTATTCGTGATCACATAAATGTACCTATTACTGATACGTGTTCGGTCCTAAGTGCACTCTCTTCTCTGTACACCATAAAGTTGAATGATAATCATTAATCTCATATCGTCGTGTGGAATGCTCCAATATGGAATCAGCTTAGACTTCAAATAACTGAAGATATTCTCTCTCTCTCTCTCTCTCTTCCTCTCTCTCTCTCTCTCTTTCTCTTATATACAACTACATACGTGACAACGTTGAACGACACTATTGCTATTCGCATTTATCCCACTCGGAACAAATCACTGCGACGATCTATCTGCTCCGCTTCGTTCTATCCTCTACCATTTCTCTATTCTCACATTCTCTCTCTCTCTCTCTCTCACTCATTCACTCTCTCTCTTCATCGTGCTTTGTTCTATTCCGCTCTCGTTTCACTCTGCATACATACGTATACATATACACATGCACAAATATCAACAAAGCAAGTCACGAGAGCATACTAACACGTACGCTCACAATACCGACGAGCAAGCTCGTTCTCTGGAATTTAGATACGTTAATGACATTGTTCGAAAGCCAAGCTGTACAAGCTACCCCCCCCTTCCTCTCTTTCTGTCTTTCTCTCTATCTCTCTCTCTCTCTTTTCATGTGACAAGATGTGTTGGATTTGGATTCGTTCCTTGCTGCCGTATTAGCCCGTATCAAGCTATGTTATGCCAATAGTTGTTTAGAATATATATATATATATATATCTGTATACGTTTAGTAGAACGCTCGTTGAATCTTATTGTCATAAAAATAATGTTCATAAAGATTATTTACAGATTTTTATAATAATTTTCTTATAGAATATTATTGGTGCGCATCGTTTGAAATCTGTATTAACTTATTACTTTTTTTTTCTTTTTTTTTTTTTTTTTTTTTTTGCTTTTCTCTTTCGCAAATAACATTCCAACTATTTATTTCATCTATCTTTCTCTTTAACGAAGAATTAATCGACGTAACAAGTACAGAAACTCAATTCGCATCGAACAGTACAGTAAAGAGGAAAATTGTTCATCACATCAAGAATCGGTGGTTTCATTCTATTCTTGATGCTTACTGCTCGTGTTAAATGAACGAGGCGAGCATTCAAATTCGTTTACGAAATCGATACGCAACGTTCTATCGAGCTCAAATCACGCTGACGTTTTTATGGTTGGATTCGAATGCCATTAGAAACGTTTATTCTATTGTCTTTTGTGTATCCCCTTCTACCTATCGTACAATTAATACAAATTGAAGAAAAAAAAGAATGAAGAAAATTAATTTCAAAAGTTTCAAATTTTAGTTTTATTTCATTTTATTATTTCTTTTTTTAATATTTTTAAATATCCACTTTTTGACAACTATTACAGAGTTCAAAAAAAGAATAGAAACATGATTTAATATCCCAGATGATAACGTATGTATGTATGTACATGTCTATACAAATAACGGGTGTCCCAAAAGATTTGGCCGTACGTCAAGAGCGATCCCATAGAACAACTATTTAATGTTTTTTTTTTCTTTTTTTTTTTTTTCTTTTTTCTTTTTTATGGATATTTCAGAGCCAAATATTTGACAGATTTTACATGACCAGCAGGTTTATTACCTAATCATTTACGAAAATTACAAACCTTAGATCCAATTGAATTATCATTATCGGTATTTTATTAGTTAAATTAAATGACAAAAAACTAATTTTGCAGTATTTAAATCTACCAAAGGCTAAATAGACCGATTCATATCTTGTATGATAAGTAACTGGATGACCAACTTCAAGACCCTGTGATGTCGTAAGTTGTCCTTTGGCAACAGTCATTGGTTATCATACCGAATTCCCTCGGTATGCTCATGAAGTATGGATCAAATCTTTTGGGACACTCTGTAGTTATATACTATAGCTACATACATATATGCTCTGATATGTGTATATATATATATATATACATAAATGCTCTGATGGTAAACGTTCTTCGTTTTCCCGTGCAAACAGCCTTCTCATCGTAATTGATTGACCTCCTATATTCCACCGAGTATCATTATGCGAACATGCACGTCCTCCGACGCCTTCAAAGGCTTCTATCCATTTTCCATTAGTGTATTAATTAATTAACGACCGACTTTGGCAACGGCCCGAAGAGCACTTATTCTTTTGAAGCCACTGCTATCATCTTTACGATGGAGACTAATGTGAGTCCTCCAGGGAAGAGGTTATGCGATCGCAATTTCTGTCCGATGTCTTTTTACGTAAAATGATTAACGAGCGATGAAGAGACATCGATATACACTGGAGAAACTTTTATTAACTATCTTTATTTTTAATCTTTCCTTTATGAAGCTACTTGTCACCGTGAAAAGTTAATCGCTAATAATTGTACGCTGGTCATGAGAAGATAATAAGATAATTGTTATTATTATTCCAATCTATATAATTTCTTCGCGATGTATATATTTCAATTTTTTTTTTCTTTTTTAAATTGTCATTACGAATTTAAATGTAGTTAGAATATTTGTGATTATGAATAATGATTATTTAACATTATCGTAAAGGTAATTCCGAACATCTAGTTAAGTTCCTCTTTATTAAAGTTAATACATCAATAACGGCGAGATTTATTAAATTGTTGTGGTACACTGGAACAAATATCGAAAGATTAATTTTCATGTCCCTAGATAACGTTTGCGGTTACAACGCCTAGTTGATGGATCATAGAAATTGGAGAACCAACGTTATGGTTAGTTCCTGGTTGTTGTGTAGGTTGCCATGGCACAATTTGTTAAATAGAAACGCCGAGATTCAAGTGCTTCGTTTACGATGAATAGAAACAAGTAAATCACTATTATTACTAAACCGAAAAATCGTTCGAACTTTTTCACGCGCATACACACAAAAGATCAATCTTTATATCTATTCTGACTAAATTTAAAATGTTATTCACTCGCTTAAATGCCATCTAAATCCTGTTGGTTTAACACACTTCATAGAAAAAAAAAAAAAAAAGGAATTATAGTCATATATTTTTATAGTAATCGTCGAAAGTAAATTGTAGAATGTCCTTGTATTATATTCTCGAGTACAAACAATAGTCGTACACATGGATCGTGATCGGTCATTTCGTTTACACTCCGAAAGGTAGTTGCAAACATTTCGTTAGGATCACTGGGCAGTTTACACCGAAATCGTTGCTCGTCCTGTTTGATGGCGATGTCCGATTAATGTTACGGCCTCGAGAAACACATGTGCGTAACTACCTGTATACGGTTCTCTCTAGCACTCATGGGATTCGCGTGCACATGGCGAAATCACCACTTCCTGACGTTGAACGATTTTATGCCATCGATGTGTTTCTCTCAGAACGTTTCCGATGCTGACAATGTAAATACGTTATGCATTTTGACAAATGTCACTTCCGTTTTATATTTCCAAGTACACTATTGTTATATATCTACATATATATATATATATATATATATATATATATATATATAATGTATTTGATATACCATCTATTTCATCTTCATGAAATATTTCTAGTAAAAATTGTATAAACATTCAGCGTGAAATTTGTGTGTAGTAAGCTATATTATCATACAAATTTATTTTGTTAATTTTCTTGCTTTCTTTTTCTTTTTTTTTTTTAATCATACATTTAATGAACGATCGAATGAAATTCAATTAGGTTTGTTATCAATGCGAAAAATATTTCAATGAGTATTAATTGATTGATAATAATCGTTAAATATTAGATAATCCAAAATTCTATGAATTATAGTTATTATTATGGATTCTAGTAATTATACTTAAACATTTAGAACGTAAATTTTCAATTGAAGAGAATGAGAGAGAATACGTAGAATTGCATTGATAAGATAGGAGGAAGACAAAGAGAAAGAAAGAGAGAGAGAGAGAGAAGAGACAGAGAAAGAAGAGAAAGAGAAAAGAGAACGAAAGAGAGAGAGAGAAAGAGAGAGAAGAGAAAAGAGAACGAGAGAGAGAGAGGGAGAGAGAAAGAGAGGAAGAGAGAGAGAGAGAGAGTAAAGTACACGAGAGTTTGCGAAAGAAAAATTCGATTGTGAACGTTCCTTGGGAACTCGCCAAGATCGTTTCTCCAAAGCGGGAGGAGACAATTCGAGTAATTCATAATTCTATTTCAGTAGATGCCTGGTAGGTATGCGGTTATTGATTTCTCCGATAGAAATTGAAGAATTTGATATTATCGAATTACCAAGGGTCTTATATTTAATCCCGAAGAAATAAATGAGTAAATGTGCAAAGTCGTTAGCGATGACGAAATTAAGTCGGCTATAGAAAGTATTATTATTCTTCGTAGAAAAAAATGGGGAGAAAATATGAACTATCTTTATCGAACAAGTATTATCATAGTCAATGGAAAAGTCTTCAAATGAAAACGTCAAAAAGGAAAAAAAGAAAAAATTCATTCATCATTCATATTAATTTTGTTGATTACACGAATTAAATGATAAATCGTTAGAATTAACGATTGCTTAATAAATAAATATTTTACTTTAAAATCATGAATAATTTTTTTTCTATTATTTTTTTTTTATTATTACTTTATCGAACTAATTAGATTATTCTTGAGATTAAAAAAAAAAAAAAAAAAAAAAAAAAAATCCCTATAATTTCTCTTTAAATGCGATAAGTGTGTTTCGTCGTTATTATTGATCTCCACTACTAGTTACAGCTTGAACTTATACTACTTTAACTCGTTAGTAGACGTTATTGACTCTTACAACTTGCAGTGGTCGTTAACTCGGACTGCTTACTTTCTAAACTGCTATACATTACCTACTTAAAACTAGCGAAAAGTTAAGAAGAAATGTTTCAGTAAAATGTTACAAGACATTGTTTTAAAACTTGTTTACTTTAAAATATAGAGTAACAAAAGAAAAACAGAAAAAGATATATTCTTCAAAAGGAATAATTTCAAATATACAAAAGATACAAAACTTTTTCGAAACTGATAAGCTTTCGTGTCTGTATCGATATTATCTTTTTTGTCGTTCGAATTTACTATCATAATCTAACGAGAAATATAATTTTATAATCCTTTAATATATGTGTGTCAGAAATTTTTAAAAAGATTTACTTTTATCATATTTATATATGTAATCAAATTATTCTACCATGTTTTACCATTTTTTTTATTGGAAACATGAAAACCAACATTATCAGATACTTTGCTCTTTATGTATGTGTGTATATCCCGCCTTTTCTCTCTCTCTCTCTCTCTCTCTCTCTTTCTCTCTCTTTCTCTCTCTTTTCGTACTTATTTATTGATACCCAAACCTATTACATTTGTTCTACTGTGTTAATAATTAACGGTAAACTAATTGATTATTATATAATTATACAGATAGATTTCAAAGGAAATTCGTAATGATGATATATATACATGTATCTTCGATAGTTTTATTTATTAATTGAAAATTAATGGTTTTAATTGAAATTGATAATCATTCATTGCATAAACGTTTTGTTTGTTTAAATCTACGATTCTTATCATATGACTTTTTTTTTTTAATTTTCATAAACGTGAATAATAATTTATTATTTTCTATTATTTATTATAATTATTAAAAAGGTATATATATTTTTTTTTCTTTACGACTGATTTAAATATCATCACGTAATAGTTCATCGAATAGTCGATAATACGAAGTATTGTATTATCCTCTTGTGCATGTTTCTCGAATATAAGCATTTATATACCTGATAATCCTTCGGCCGTTAGTAGCATAATCCTACGATTTTGCACCGACGGCATTCGATTAACGGCGGATAGCACATATATCGAATAAGATAATCCTTTACTTAGCATTTATGATAACAGAAAAAAGTAAATAGAAATAAAGATATGAAATAATATTTATTTATAGAAAAACATACGATATACGATTTTTTAATAAATACATATTGAGTTTTGATCATATAAAAAGTACTATGATTTATTTATTAATAATGTACATATATATAATTATATATAATATACTTATTTATTAATAATATATATATGTGTGTGTGTGTGTATATTTATTCGATTATTTCTTAAAATTTTATTATAATTACAGCTTTTTCCCTTTTGTTTAGAAAAACAAGAATAGTGATCATGCTAAACGACTTTTTTGATTAAAATTGCGAATGTAACAAATGAGATAATGAAATTAATATTATCTATATTTTCGAATAAATCGTAAATATATATATATATATATATATATATATATATATATATATATGTATATATATAAATATATATATTATTATTGCTCGATTTTAGAGTTGGTTTGGTAAATTACAAACTGCTGTCCTATTTTGTATATTTCGACGCCAGATGCTTCATATCAGTGGCTATTCCACAGTACCTCGATAACCATTTCTACAGATTATATATCGAGCTCTATTTTCATAAATATGAGATACGAAGTTTACTTCATTTTAAATTGCTTTGTAAATTCTGTAAATTCTCTACTGTTAATTTGAACATGATAATGCGTTAATTTAATCGATATACCTTAAAATGAATATTTCGTAAATTCATATTCATAAAAATATAAATAAAATATTTCACATTCATAAAATAAATATTTAAAAAAAAACCTACAGGGAGAAAGAGAGAGAAAGAGAGAGAGAAAGAGAGAGAGAGAGAGAGAGAGAAATATATTTTTAAAAAACAATGTCGAACGAAAGATAATCTTTTAATTTGATATTATAAAAATGTACGAATAAGTATAAATGAATTCAATTGAATCCTCTAGAGAAATTAAGGACTGACAAATAAAAATCATCACTTACTGATCGAGATCGTGAAAGTCGAATACCCTGAGAGAAAATATTATCTTTTTATATATTCGGATGTAATCCCGCTTCTGTCCCGGATGAACATAATTTAGGATCTCACGTGCAGCAGTAAGGACACTTTAGTCGCAGATCATTGTCATAAACGTACGGAGGGTGAAGAATTTACGCGAAGGTCAGGAATTCTGACAGAAGCATGCACATAAAGGATGTTTAATTAAAATGTATTAAATGTTTTTTTCTCGAGTTAATAACGAGTTTTTTATCAATGTTTTATGAACGAACACAAATGGTTATTACCATGTTTATTAAAAAGGACAACGTAAAAAAAACAAGAAACAGGAAACAAAAAGAAAAGGAGGAAAGTAACAATTGTTTAGTTTTGTTATAGTCGCGATTATTTTCATTTGCAATCGCCATTTCAATCTATATTCTTTGATAGAAGATAGTAATCAAATTGATTTAGTTTTCAATACTTCTGTAATAAAACGTAACGTATATGCATTTCGTAACGTTATAACGATTAATTGAAAATTATCCATGATTATCTGCAGCTTCGTTCCTTTTTTTTTCTTTTTTTATTTTTTTATTTTTAATTTATTAACTATTCTGTTTAATAATTATAGACTTTGTCGTCTGATCTATAACTGCGTTAACCGACGGCGTCTATCGTAATTATATATTTTCGATAAATAGTTAGGTACTTTGTGTTGTCATCAAACATTATCGATTTTCTTTGAGTGACAATCTGAAACTATGAATATTACAAACTAATATTCCCTTTTTCACCTTAATTATCTACGATCATAAAGTTAGTGAATGCTTTAACGATAACCAATGAACATTTTGTAAATAAGTGTATTCTATAAACTTTTACATATACATATATATACATATATATATATATATATATATATATATATATATATATATATATATACAGTAGAAGAAATTCCTAATATACCCTATAGAAATTCGTGTATGAGCTAATATGTGCAGATTTGAATATGTGTAGGAAAGAAAAAGAAATAGAAAAATAGAGAATGAACAGAGGAAGAGGGAAAATGAAGATGACAAAGATATATGTGGATACATATATGCATACATACATACATACATACATACATACATACATACATACATACATACATACATATATACATGCATGCATATATATATATATATATATATATATGCATGCATACGATATATATATCTACGGCATAGCAGTAATGTATGCAATTGGGCCGACTAGCATGTACGTTCTGTTGTTGGTTGAGAATGGTCGGAAGTGATCGCAGGGGGTTGGGTTGGAAGAGGGTGGTGGCGGTGGTGGAGGTGGAGTAGGTGGAGGAGGTGAATGAGGAGAATGAGGAGAGAGGACGATGGTCTGTTCGTACACAATCGTAGAATCCTATAGTCTCGGTTGGCGTTGCGCGCGTCAGGTATTATATGGTGTTTAGTTTGCCTCGTATCGTACATGCGCGTCAACGTGCAGGCGTACACAATGTGGTTTGACTTTCCACACTCGCGATTACACCGAATTAACTTGATATGCAAATATTACTATACCTACATCGAGTATTTAACGTTGTTTCGTTCGTGACCATATCTAACGATATGACAACATTAAATAATTGATTTTGTTAAAGAACTTTTCAATAACGTAAGTATCCAGTTGCTTCTATAGAAGAATGAAATTTTTTTCAATTTGAATTAATCCAATCGAAGTTTCGAAGATTCGAGAAGATATATCTCAAAAGTAACCTAATATATACATTCACAATCGATCGATCGATCGAGTTAGAACGACGAGCTAGAAATAATCGAATATTCGTGTTCGTATAGTAGCTCTACGAAAGGAGGAACGAAATTCCTCTGGTTGCACGTTATATTCCCGAAAATTAACGAGAATTCGTGCGACGAACTTTGGAAGATCCGAGAACGATGGAAGATCGAACAAATTACGTTCCTTTCCTCCGAAACGAGCTTCACGAACGAGATATCGCTCCTTTTTTTTTTTTTTCTTTTTCTTTCTTTTTCTTTTTCTTTCTTTTTCTTTTTCTTCCCTTTTCCTTTCTTTTCCCTTCTTCGACGTTGCTGCTCGAACTCATTGTCAGTCGAGGGAATTTTATTATCCAACGGGCGGATCTGGGAGGTCGAGGCCGCAACTCGTACGAGAATTGCGGTCCTTCGCTCGAAAATCTACACCTGCCACATGACTACCAATTTTCTTGGATGCGACCAAATTCTCTTTCCAGGATGAAGGAAGAGGAAGAGAAAAAAGTAGAAAAAGTAGAAAAAGAAGAAGAAGATTTGGTAATATAAGAAAAAGGTTTCCTAGGGTTTTAGAGTAAGGGACTAACAATAGATAGATAGACAAATTGAAAAAAGGAGATAGAAAGATAGATAGATAAATATATAGATAGATAGATAGATAGATAGATAGATAGATAGATAGATAGATAGATAGATAGATAGATAGATAGATAGGTAGATAGATAGATAGAGAGAGAGAGAGAGAGAGAAAGAGAGAGAGAGAGAGAAAACAGAATGAAGTAAGCAAGGATGGAGAATGGACTTTACTACTACCCTCGTAAGTCTTTAGAGGGTATAAGCGAAAGACGATGACATCAAGGCTAGCGTTGTATGTCAACCGCTTTGTTAACAAGAACGCTGACCTCTGGTTTAGTCGAGCTTCGCTTACTGTCACCTACGAGCCCGTTCGTCACATTACTGACAGCGCAAAATCTCGAATTATCTGCTTGAATGCAATCACAGACCATTGTGTTTTCGTCCCTGTCGCTGATCTCTCCCATCTCCCTCTTACTCCCTCTCTCTTACCTCGAGTCCGCCACTTCCCCCACCTCATATCCCACTCTCATACCTCCTGATTCCCTCACTCACGTCCTTTCATTCGCATGCAAATCGCATTGCGGATTACGCGTGTATACCTGCTGTAAGCTCGCACGCGATAATCTTTTTTAATGGCATTCGAACGATAGCTTGCATTTTCTCTATTTTCTTTTTTTTTTTTCTTTTTCTTTTTTACTATTCTTTTTCCCTTTTTTTTTTTGTCCCACTTTTTCTTTTTCACAAATCGAGTATTCCAAAGAGTATTTTGTGACGATCGATCGCGCTCAGACTAATTGATTTAATTTTGATTTTTAAACTTTAGATTAAGTGAAGAAAGGAGAACGAATTTTTTTTTTCCTTTTTTTTTATATACGAAAATCACCTTTTACTATCTTCGTTTTAAGCTTTTCTCTTTTAACGCAAAAAATAATATGGACTTAATATAGGAGTGATAAAGGATACTCAATTAGAAGGTTAAACTATGATTCATGAATTACAATTATATAGTAATACGATATTATATTTGATTAAAATTCTTACCTTCTGATAGTTAATAGCAAGTAGAAGATATTTCCGGTCGGCAGATATTTGATGATCAAAGCTGGACAGGAGCGCCTGTATATAATAAAGAAAGAGAAAAGTACGAATTAAAATAAAATTGTGTAACAAGAGAAAGAGGTAGAAGAGAGAGAGAGAGAGAGAGAGAGAGAGAGAGAGAGAGAGAGAGAGATTAAAAGAAAGAAAAAAAAAGAAAAAAAAAAACAAATAAAAAACAGGAAAGGTGAAATCCTCCAATGAGAGTGTAATTATCGCAAAGCTTCCTACTACGCACGTCTGGGAATAATTCGAAAACTTACGCGGCTATAATTTCGATTAATAATTCCAATTAACTTGTGGGACCTAGCGGCACTCATTAAGCGTTATAAATCGTGTCGCGCGAATCGTGCACGAAATTAAAAAGTTACTTGAAGTTATAAAATGCGAAACGCGTCAACTAGTTTCACGTAGGTGGGAAAAAAAAGAAAGAAAAAAAAAATAAAAAAAGAAAGAGAAGAGAAAGAAAGAAAAGAGAAAGAGAGGAAGGGATGTGAAAATTAAATAAGAGAAACGAAATAGAGAAAAAAAAAAGAGAGAGAGAAATATCGTTTCCACGATTTTTATACAAATGGACGAATAAGGATGCTCGGTTTTATTTTTAAAGATTGTGACGTTCTTGAATGAATGAAGGACTCTTAATAAAATGTCTTTATTGAACGATTGTCTAATTGTTTTCTCAATTAAATCATCTTTAAATCGATCACACGAAATTCATATATTAACAAAATCATATCTCTTTTCTTTTAATAAAATTAATACCGGAGATTCGCCAATTTTATGCGAAGTTTTTGAAGAAAAATTATTTTTAAGTAACTCTCAAAGGTACGCGCGCTGAAGTGTCGATAATTGGTAAAAGACAAAGAAAAAAAAGAAAAGAAAAGAAAGAGAAGTTAGAAAAGAAAAAAAAACGCTATGTCAAAAGTTAGAGAAAGTAAGCATTAAATTCGTTAAAACGAGACTCGAATGAAGCGCGATTGCCGTTAAGCGAACTCGCCAACTTCTAATCGGCTTTAGTCCATTCTCCTTGTTTAAAATCGTTCCCGTTAAAACAAACCCAAAACTTGCACATTTTCCTGCCCTCCTTACGAAATATGCTTAACCATCGCCTTTATTGGCTTAACGCGTTTAGTTTATCCACAATGTTTATAGAGAGAAAATAATTAGAAAAGATATGCTTTTAATCAAGAACAATATAATACATACAGTTTTATACTGTTTATTGACATTTAATATATAATGTTATTTTTATTAATATTACTAACTTATTCTCGTTTTAATGGAATATTTTTAAATGATTTTCCGACAAAATAATTCACCCACGAGAATTAAAAACTCGGACTACTTTAATAGATCTATCATTTTTTTCTATTTTACCACATCTTTTCATACTTTTTCCAATTTTTTTTTTTTTTTTTTATTTTTCGTTTTATTCATACTAGATCTCAAACGATGATTAAATTGTTCATTGACACGATCGAACTTATGGATGACCTGTTTCCTTGTTTTTTTCTCTTTTTTTTCCTATTTTCTTTTTTTTTTTTTTTTTTTTTTTATCGTTTTATTTTTTTTCAATGGCAAAAGAAATACATATATCTAAATTAAAAATAGCCGCGCGAAACAATATCGTAAGACCAGTCATTAATCATCTTCTAATGGTCGACCCGTGGTAAACGGTAAGGCGTGTTGCCAGCGATCAATTACTCACGTCACGACTTGATAAATAACGAGCAATTACTGTAGGATTCGTCTGTTGTTCTCGATTCCCGAGAAAGCTGCAGGAGAATTACATGAATTACGGATGAATATCAGCGATGCACGAAAGCGACGATCCATGTTTTAGAACGAAAAATAATTTCAGTTCGATCGTGTATACATATATATAATATCGTATATATATATACAATGTATATACATGTGTATATATATATATAAATTTTTTTTATTTATATGAACTTTCTCTATTTTAACACGAATACTTTATTTTTGCAAATAAACCAAGAAGATTATATCTATTTCGTATCGAACGGTGAAAAGGAAAGGAAATATGTTTTCTGATCGATCGATTGAATAATCAAAACCCAAACGAAAAATTATAAAAGTCAATAATAGTCTCTTATCGTTACTTCGATTAATTAATAACGGCAAATTACCCTTAGTTTTTCCCCTTTGAGAAAATAAAAAAAAAATTGAGAAAAATTCAAATCGAAACTTAAGTATCTTATTTCAATTTGGATATACTTACGGTATTGGTCATATTGAGGATGATCTTAGAAGATGCCGATTCGACGTTATAGATAAGAAGATTCCCAACTTCGTCACGATAAAGGATCTCGTTTCCTAAAAGAGAAAATAGTAATTAGTGTGTTAGAAAATATCTATAACGTAAAAAATTTTCGCGTACAAATAGATAAGTTATAACCTTCCATATACTGTATTTGAATAGGATCAAACATAAGACAAATATATACATAGTTTTAGAGAAGGAGCAGACGAAGGAGTATTCAAGTAGTCGAATAGTTAAGAAAATCTTTAATTTGAAATACAACACTAGCCTTATGCAAGCTCTTAGAACTAACAAGGATCATCTCCATTGGCTATTCCGAGGATTCCCATCACACAATCCAATCCGTAAGGCCTCGAGCGTTGCATTACGAGAAACCGTGGAGCATCGTAATGGAGAAGCAGAATCCTGTAGAATCCGATAAAGCGGTTGATGTCGACAAAGATTAGATAGCCGTCGTTGCGAGACTAGAATTTCTCTTGGGGTATGGGAAATCCTGTAAAGCGACGTTTCGAGAATAGACGTTGTTAATCGATGCGCCTTGAATTCGGTTTACTTTTATTTCCTTTTTGTTTTTTCTTTTTTCTTTTTTTTTTTTTTTTTTTTTCTATTTCTCTCTTATTCTCCTTCTTTTTTCTTTTTCGTCAACTAGTAGAAACAAATATTTTAGCCTCTCTTTACATGAATCTACGTGTTGGCTAAACCGAAGATTGACTTAAAGAACGTACTTACTTTCTCTTTCCTTTTTCTTCTTTTTCTTTTTTTTTTTGCAATGAAATCAGCACTATTAGAATTATAGGATTATAAAAACAGTATTGTGTGATTAAGTGTATAGGATTTTTTTTTTTTTTTGATTTCATTGCTTCGCAGTCGTCGGTGTATCTTTATCAGAAGATATTAACAATCAAACGAGCTTCGATCTATCGAACGATATATGTACATATGAATGAAAGAACTTTTGCATATTTTTCGTTTCAATGAAAACTTCTCCTTACTCATCCTTTCACAAACATTATCAGAGAAACGCAAACGATTTCTCTCGTTCGAATAGATTCGAAATCCATCGCGTGGAAACATTACGCTCTCGTACTTTATCGATGCTTCGTAATTTTGCTCGGAGCGATTTCGAAAGAGAAACGTTGGACAGAATGACGGATTGCAGCGTAGACTTTTGATACTTATCGTTTTGGAAATGCTGGTAGCATCGATTCTAGAGCGAGCGAGCAAGCGAGCGGATGGAGAGAAAGAGAGAGAGAGAGAGAGATAGAAAGCGATATATATGTCATTGTGCTTTACCGATTCTCCAACGCTCTTAAAACTACGAATCGTTTCTTTCTTAGCCGGATTTCGAACATTCTTTCTTCTTTTTCTTCTTCTTCCTCTTTTTCTCTTTTTCTTTGATTTTTTGCAGATCACGTCGTAAACCATTTTTTCAGTACGTAACATTTAGCTTCAAATCCAATTAATCGAATCTTGGTATATTTTATTTGCGATGATGTGAAAAAAAAGAATCAGTCATAATATGCGCAAGTGTGCGCGCACACACACACGCGCGCACACATACATAAATATAAAAATTTATTAAAAACATATTTCATATGATACTTAAATAATGACTTAAATTTTATGTTACTAGCTTCAATATTTCATTGATAAATTTTTACAGATATTTTGCTATCCCCTTAGGTATTGTACTATCCTCTCATGTTCATCTTTTCCATCAATGCAATCCAGACATAGAAATATTCAATTTTCCACGCAAACGAAATATCAAATTTTATCGTGAAAGTTTTTTTATTCCTTCTTTTTTTTTTCTTTTTTCTTTTTTTTTTCGTTTCGGCGTCCATCTAACCGAGAACAGTTAGAGCCTTTCGAAACCTTCGGAAACGAGTCATCCAACCGATACGAAATTAATACAGGAACTGGATAGAGTTTAACGGAGTGTGCAATTGAGAATCAGAACTCAACATTGTAAATCCGATTACTTCCGATTAAAGCATCGATTTGCTACAGAATATTACAAGAAGATTATGTTTGGAAAAGAAAAACATATATGTAATGTCACGCAACATTTGACATTTGACCGTATTATCTATATACAGGTAATATGTCAATCAATGACATATACAAATTATTCTTTTATATCTATCTATATATTGATAACGTTTTCTACTTTACCGCAAAACTAATCGTCTTACATTTCTATTTCTTTCATTTTATCCGAATCCTATTAAAGTATTATTTTAATTGGTCGAATATTAAATTGAAGGAAAAAAAAAATTGAAAGATTTACAATCTTTCATTCTATGAATAATTCAATAAAAATTAAAAATATTATTTTATGAGAGTTTAGTTTTATCCTATAAGCGCGAGTTCAAAGATTATTCGAAATTATCGATATTTGCGCAATCACTGTGCAAAATGTATTGTTCAAAATTGTTGATTAATGAAAAAAAAAAAGTATAAAAAATAAAAGAAAAAAAAAAAAAAACTTCTGGATCGATATCAAACAATTTCCGAATGTAAACACTCGAAATATTAAAAGGAACAAAAGGACGAAAAAAATAAAAAAGGAAAAAAAAAGATCTGGCATTTGATGGAAATTTCATAGATATGACATCAATAACAAGATGTCCGTCATGGTGTTACGATTGGTAATGATAGAAGTAGCATTCGCATAACGTGTGGACACGTCGATCACCTCGATGGACCATGAAATCCGAGGCAGTCGCGCGAAAGCGAATTTCCATGAAAATCGACGAAATGCTAGCCGAATTGCGCGCGAGAGATGGAGAGAATCGAGACACCGTTACGTTCCTGGCTTTGCGTGTGAGTGCGTGCATCCGTGATGGGATTGCATCGGATATTAAAGGGTTACGTAATTCACCGCTCGCACATCGCGAATTACAGAAGGACGAAGTACTGTACCTGTTATCTATGTCCTAGGACAATACTTTCACGAGTATAACCATTAATGCGCGTCGACATAACTCTCTTTATCATTCTAACATTCTCCTTCATTTATTTTATCTTATTTTGTATATTCCTTCATTTATTATATATATATATATATATATATATATATATATATATATATATATACATAGAGAGAGAGAGAGAGAGAGAGAGAAATAAAATAGATATATTTTGAAAGATGTACAAGATGCAATTACGAAGAAAAGAAAAAGGAAATAGTTCGAAGTTTTAGTATTCTCGAAACTCACATCGATCTTCATGACAAAATACGAAGCCACGAATAGTTTATCGTCGCAAAAAAATATCCATTGACGTTATCTAAGAAAATAACTCTACTCCATCATAATAATTCTCATTACTTTTCGGATTAATGATTATTATTGTATATTAAAATATCGATATATTTACATTTCAAATAATTTGTTCATTTAATTGTTAAAGTTTTATTAAATATATATATATATATTTTTCGTTAAATAAATATTTATTCGTCGAATATATATTTTAAATATTATATATATATATATAATAATAATAATAATAATAATAATAATAATAATAATATAATAAAATTTTTCTCGAGATAACGAGCACATCATTATTCAGTAATTATTTCTCGGAACTCATCGCAAAAAGGAGAAAAAAGAAAAGCCGAATCGTTCTCGATCCATTATAAAATTTTTCGCACGGGTCACTATTCGTCCGAGCTTCGCGTCTTTTTAACGTATCGTTCATTTCCTCTAAAGGATGCTCATTACTCGTGTTATTTTATCGTATCGCGAGCATTATTCATTTTCAACGATAAACTATTGCAACTGCGAAGATCGTTATGACGCCAGTTTTTCATGTTTCCGCGTTCGAAAAAATGTAGCAATAGATCACTAGATCGTTATAAAATACGTACGATAAGGATTATCATATCATAGATCATTCAGATCCGTTAAAAGATTGTTGCAAACGTGCACGAATAAAGCTCGATCAAATATTTACTCAAAACAATAGAAAACTTTTAAATTTTATTCAGTCGGAGACACATATTAATTTCAATCTAAAATCAATCTTTTACGTTTGTTTTCTGCAATAAAGAAAGAAAAAAGAAAAGGAAATAAAGGAAATCGGGTGGGACTACGAGTCGTAATAGGGGCTGAAAGATTCATTTTAATAAAATTCTATTTCATTTTATTTCACGGCCTTAACGCTTTGGTGCTTGGGCGATGATTGTAATATTGAACATAAAAAATAAAGAAGAGAGACGATAAAAAGAAATTGCCAGTTGAAATGCAGCAGAGGTCGACTGAATGATTTATTGAGAAATCCGAATGACAAAAAGCGTTTCAACAAGAAAGGAGAAAAAGAAGAAAGAAAAGAAAAAAATAAAGAAATAAAAACCTATTCGCATGTATATTGCGTTTCATATATATCCTCTTTATTAGCACTATATTTATTAATGCAATGCAACGGGGAGAGATTGTATTACTCCTTCCAATTCAATATTGCTATTAACAATTATTATACATATATTCAATATGACAACGCAATTATACTAATTATTCGAAATAGATATTCATTACGTATAATTAATCAAAATATATATATATATATATAATTTGATAGTAGGAACGTTCATAATATGATCATTCTCAAAGGACTCATAAAAATTCCAATCGTTTTATAAGAGAAATTTTTTTCTTTTTACTTCATAAAAAAAAAGAGAACAAAAAAAAAACAAAGAATAAAAAAGAAAAAACAAGTTACAAATCAAAAGAAGGTTTTAGATCGAACCGAAATATTTAATGAAAATATTAGACGATGGAAAAACATGAAAGAGCAAGGCAAAGGTTTTGCTTCCACATTCCATTTGTTGTGTGTGTGTTTGTGTGTGTGTGTGTGACTGTATGTCCAAGCAGGTAGGGACGATATTTCGAACGATAAAAGGAGAATGTAAGAGAAGATATATCGAAGCAACGAGTGACACGTATACCAAGAGAGGCTGCCCAGTGGGACCTGTTACCAGAAGATAACAATGATTCTCACGGCCTGAAGCCAACCAACTGGTAGTTCTATTCTCCTAAACTACTAAACTATATATATACATATATATATATATACATATATATATACATATATATATATATATATATATATATAAAACAAGAAATTGAGAGAGACAAAGAGATAAAAAGAGAAAGAGAGAAAGAGAAAGGAAGAAAGAAAAAGAAAAAGAGAAAAGCAAAGCTTTTCGAAGCGATCGTTTAGTTCGTATTGTCGTGGTCTTCGCACGCCGTTTACGATCATCCCCAGGAATCGGACGCATTTCCCGTATAGGGAAAAGCCTCCCATGGGTATGTTTCTACTACGCTTTTCTGGTCGAAACGAAAGCTCCTGTACATTTGTGAATGTTCGTCGATGCTTCGAATGGTTTCTGTTTTTCTCCTTGACGTTACTTAAAGCTCGTGGGAATGTTGAAAATTATGGACAAATTCCACAGATCAATACATTTATATATATAGATATACACACACATACACACATACGTATATATGTATATATGCATATATATATACATATATACATATATATGTATACATAAATATGTATATACTATATCTATATCTATATCTATATCTATATCTACTATTCATACGATTCGCCATTCGAATAGTTATAGCCAATGTTTCCTTCTATAGCTCCACGATTGCTATCACGAACAGGAAACTGAGAGACAGTGCGTGTACCTGTATTTCCGTGTGCGTTCGGGTATAAATAAATGGTGGCAGCGATAGGCGCTAGCAGATCGGTAGATTTTGTAGTAGGGAAGAAACCTATGATCGATTGCCCACGGACAATGCAATCGAAACGGAAATTGAATGCGAACTTTCTTTCTTTTTTCATTTTTTCTTCTTCTTCTTCTTCTTCTTTTTTTTTTTATTTTTTTGTTATTATTGTTCTGGTCTTCTTCATTATCTCAACGTTATTGCGTTTAATTTTTTTTCCTCTCTCTGGAAATAAATAATAATTCCAATAATTTAACTCAATTCTAATTCGTGAATTTCTTGTTCGATATTTTTTTTCTTTCTTCTTCTTTCTCGTTACGGATTCTTAGATTGAAGAAAATTAAATTCAACGAGATAATAATGATAATTAGATTATTATGGATTTGTTTCTGTATCGAATTTATTTTTACATTGTATGGTTAGATAACATTTTTCTAATATTTTATACGAATTCCTTTTCGGGTCATTATTGATATCAATTAAATTGATAAATTCAATAGTCAAAGGAAAAAATCGTTAAAGAAATAATAAAGATTTAAAAGGAGAAAATATTTATTTAATCTAACTAATCGAGTAAAAAAAATTATGCGATCAGGGAGAAGCATCGATTCGATCCACGGAATTAAAGCAAACGAATTTTAGTGGTTGAAGGGAGAAGGGGGGGGGAAGGAAGTAGTAAAAGAAGAAACCAGTAAAAAAAAAAAAACCGATTAGGACTAGGTAAAAAAAAGGAAACGTAAAGGAGATGCCGAAGCACCGAAGCGCTATTTTAAGAGGAAAGTTTTGTCTCCGCCGGTAGAAACGAATTTAATCAGTGGCCATTATGCGTGCTCCGAAGTCGGAACGATACAGCTTCTGCCAAAGTTTCTTCGGGTCTACTTCTCGCACCAACAATTCAAGAAAGGAGTAGTGCAACGGTATATATCTACGCGTGCTCTTGGTTACCAATTACTACAGGAGAAAACTTGTCCGTAGCATTTCTACGTTCCGTTTCTTTCCTATTGTACTTTAATTAACGACAGTTTTTTTTCTTTTTCTCTTTTTTTTTTTTTTTTTTTTTTTTTTTTTTTCTACAACGTCCCTTATTAAAACGGACTTCATAACTGCCAATGTGGAACCATCAATTAATGCTTGGGCAGATAGCAGCTCGATCTTCTTCCGGCTTTTAACTATCTCAAGGTCATTCTCAATGGTTAAAAAGAGAAAATTCCTTTCAGGTATGAAGACGCCATACTTATAAAATAAAGCGAACCCGTTTCGAGGAAAATAAAAGGTAAAGAAAAGAAAAAGAAAAAGAAAAAGAAAAAGAAGAAGAAGAAGAAGAAGAAGAAGAATAAGAAGAAGAATAAGAAGAAGAATAAGAAGAAGAAATAAAAAGGGTACTTGGTCGTTTCTCTTCTCACAGCTAATTAGCTTCTTTCGTTGTTATCGATCGATTCTAGATAGTTGAGAATGAAACGACAAGAAAGACAAGTGGTAAGAGAGTAGTTACTAAAAGAAAAAAAGAAAAAAAAAAGAAAAATGAACAAAAGAAAAGAAAATAATAACTTAAAAAAAAATAATGTTTATTATATACCCATATGGACTACAATTTCTAATAATGGAAATTCCCCGCTATAAGCTATAATTAGTAAGAGATAGATAGATAGAGATAGCGATATGGGGATAAAGATAGATAGATAGATAGATAGATGGATAGATAGATGGATAGAGAGAGAGAGAGAGAGAGAGAGAGAGAGAGAGAGAGAGAGAGAGAGAACTCGTGAATACAACGAGACAGTCCCCTTGCTACTCCCATCGGCAGGGAGATCACGGCTATTGTCGCAAATTGGGGGATCGCGATACCCGGATATACTCACACTACGTGTCCTGCCTGGCCTTCCTCACCCCCTCTCGTTTCCTCTATCAGCGTTAATTTCCCTCTACTCTGCTTCCATCTTCTCTACCACCAACTACACAACCGCCTACGCCTCTACCTCCTCCTCTTCTTTGATCTCTACACGTATACGTAGAGCTCCATCGATTTTCAGAGCTTCCAGGGTAAACATTATTTTAAACAATTACGAGACAAGAACCCTATGAACAGTCACGCTAATGACTCTAATATCAACCACCTTGTGATCGACGTGTTCGATATAATTTTACTTTATTTGTAATAATTAGACGAAAGTGAAATATTCTGATCTGAAAAAAGATATTCCTTTATTGGGAGTGATATATTCTAAATCTTTTTTCTTCTTTTCTTTTCTTTTCTTTTCTTTTTTTCTTTTTTTTTTCCTTAAATAATTCTGACTTCAAAATGTTAGATATTTGAAAAATTAATAATTTTATAAAATTAAAGTGACCATACGAGATACATACATGGTGCATAATTTAAATCACCGATCATAATTAATAGTAATCTGTTTTATTATTATGGTCTATAATTATATCTACTGTCTTCAGTTTTTAACGCTGATTCTTATAATTTTAGATAACATAGAATATGATTATTATTTTATTTGTGATATCTGACAAATGTAACAGGTGTCCCGTCCACAGCTCTACTTCATTAAGAACTATAACAAGTTTCTTGAAAGATGCGATTAAAAAAAATAAAGAGAAAGAGAGAGAGAAAAAGAGAGAAAAAGAAAAAGAGAGAAAAAAAATTGTTCCATTACCCGTTAAGGAACGCGTTCAAAACGGGTGCACCGGCTGCGATTTTTCTTTTGGCCGAGAGTTGATAAATTGGAGAATGGAATAATAAATGATCTTGCCTAGCTTGTCGAGAATAAATATAGACTTATGCCGTGGTAAGATAAATGTATATTCTTTATTATTGTTCTATATATGCATCCAGGATTATCTTTATTTTATTAAATAGAACTTTGATGAAAAGTAAATCCTTAACGTAGGGAAAAATATTAATGTATTTTATATGAAAGAATACATTAAATAGGATAAATCAAATTGGTTTAATTAAAATTGATGATTAATATCATTTTAATATTACTTTACTCAGCTAAATAATGAATAATAACGTTCTTAGAATCACCTTTTATAGTTTTCACATTATACTTAAGTATTCACACCTTATCTGACTATTCACAGATACTCAATCTTTCATGAGATATCCATTAATGCTGTCATCATTCATATAATATCCATTCATATAGTTCATAACTTTCATCAATTCATTTTAATGCTTACGTAAATTTCATTCCATTCATATCCCAATAATATTAAATTTTTACGACTTAATCACGACCAATAACAACTAAAATCCTTTTATTCGATTTTCATGGCAGGTATTAAATTGATTCGTGTCGTCTAACAAATCCAACATATAGATACGCATACATACACACAACAAACATACGCTCCGTTGACATCCATCGAAAGATTAACTTACCAAAAGACAAATCGTCCTTGTTTCATTCAGGACACCCTAACTCCAGAAAGGGCAAGTTTTGGTCTACCCCTTACAAGAAATCACTCGGGAATCCCACAAAAGGACATATCTGAACCGTAGTTGTCGAGCTTTTAGTAAGACGAGATAGAAATAGGATAGAGGAAGCAATAAAAAGAGAGAGAGAGAGAGAGAGAGATATCGAAAAAGAGATAGAGAAAGAGAGAGAGAGAGAGAGAGAGAACTTGAATTGCATTAACGCGCTAGAAATATATTGTGCGGATGTCGGTAGTAGAGGCTCCAGCAGGGTTTATCGGTAAACGCATATGGAGTCAACCGCGCACTGAGTTACCTTAATTTGGTGCGGAGTAGATGGCGGCTGTGGTTCAGCCTAGCGTGAAACTCTCATCAACCACTATAATTACCGGCATAGAGTACACCTTTCTCGCTCTCTTCTCGTCTAGTCGAATTGCTAGCAGCACAACCACAGCCACCACCACTACCATCACCGACTCAAAGCACTCTGCGACGCTTTTTATTTTTATTTTTAATTCTTCTTCTTCCTCTTCTTCTTCTTCTTCTTCTTTTTCTTTCTCTTTCTCTTCCTTTTCTTCTACTTCTTCTCCTTGCTCCTCTCATTCCTTTTCGTTTTTTCTTTCCTTTCTCATTTCTCTGCACTCAACTCTCCTCTTTCTTCACTTCCCGCATTCGTCGGTCTTAGTCCGATGGTTTTTAAAGTGACACCACTAGCAGAGTTCATTTCCTCAAAGCTTCACGAATACCCGAAACGAACGTAGTCGTTATTTCTGTTAATTTTTAAAAGCCGTCCCCAGGAGAGAAAGAAGAGAAAGAGAGAAAGAGAGAGAGAGAGAAAGAGAGAGAGAACAGATCTGGACAGTAGAAAATTGCTGGGCATTATTTCGAGTTCGCTACGGTAATTGTATCGACCTATCTTGTTTTCTCGCTCGTCGAATAGCGAGACCTGCGATTTTTCTGTGTCTTCTTCTTTAGAGTTACTAAACCACTATCTAGCTACCTTTATTCGGTAGGAACAGCATACGTAAAGGAAATAAAAATAAAAAATAAATAAAAAAATAAATGAAAAAGAAAAAACGTGAACACCTTACCAATGCGGGCTTGTTCTGCTTTTTAACGATTTACGTGGGTCTATTAAATTTTCAACTACCATTTGGTGGTACAATATTTTATACTCTTCGAATGTCATTGTACATGCTGAATTGGAAATATCTAAAATCTGAATTTCACTGATTGAAATGTTATGTGATCGAACAATATCTGATTATTATACATTTTTTCTATTTTTTCTATTTTTTTTTTCTTTTTTTTTTTAATTTTGTTCATTTATATATTCTTTTAATATATATGATATACGTAATATAACATGTAACATAAATCAAACAATCGAATATAAAGTCAATGATAAATACATATGTATATCTCCACATTTGATATAAGAGATTCCGACTTTGATAAATTTACTCATTTCCATATTCAGACGATAACAAACTCATCATAATAGCTTTTACTTATTCCATCTACTCTATCACAATTGTCGAAAAGGAAAGAAAATGTTTTCACCGTCATACCCTCCATACTGCTCCATCTCTTCATTTTGATGGTACGCTGACGCGAAAGATAATTCGGCTGGCTAATCTCAGTAGGAAAGCTTTTGTCGTATAAGGATAGGAAAGGAAAGAACATTTGTCTCGGTTTAAGACAATTGAAAGTGCGAAACACTTACCGCTGAGCCAGGTCGCGTTGAAGCTCTTGGGAGATAACGAACCGGCGAGCCATTCTTCGAGGGAAATGCCAGGCGCGCTTGTCGTTCTTGATGTCGAGCTATCTGGACTACCGGTCAAAAGAATTGCTGCGGCTACGACCAAGGCCAATGCGACAATGGCTACCAAGCCGCCTGCCAACAGCCGACGCCAATTTGTCCGCTTGTTCTTCGTCATTAGATCCTGCAACGATAAAACGCGTGCTCTGTGATAAAATGTTATCCTAAAATTCTCAGCTATATGTATTCGTATCTCTTTTTCTTTCTTTCTTTCTTTCTTTCTTTCTTTTTTCCGATCTTTTTTTTTTTATATTTTATTTGTTCCCTTTTTTTCTATTTTATTTCTTTAATCCAAATTTTACACTTTTTTCCATGGTATTTCGTGAAACGTTTTGAGTCAAGGCACGGCGATCAATTTAAAAGACAAATTGTTTTAACTCAGTTCCTAAGTGATACTGATTTAACCAATTTTAAATGGTAAAAGTTTGCAAACGTATGTACGTAAAATTGAATAAAATGAATATTAGTTATAAGTAGAAATAATATTAGATTGCAATTTGACGATAGAAATCTTTCCAAAACTTTTATCTTTCGGCAAATCTGTAATTTCGCGCATCATAAACTTTTTCTTCTCTCTTTCTTTCTCTCTCTCTCTCTCTCTCTCTCTCTCTCTCTCTCTCTCTCTCTCTCTCTCTCTTTATTTTATCCAACTTCGTTAAAGTTGAATATATAGGGGTAAGTAATTAAGAAAGGTGAAACTGGAGGAAAGTATAATGGATAAGAAAGATAAAGGACGTATAGTTTAAAAACTTAATATTATAGATTCATTAAATAATCTGTCTCTGAATAAAATTATTTCTAGTTAAAAGATTTTTATTTATCGTTATATCTTGCAATCATGATTATTTTCTATTATCCTTTTTAAAATTTCTTCAATGACCGAACAATAATTGGAATATTTAAAAAACTCGTAATTTGAGAGAGAGAGAGAGAGAAAGAGAGAGAGAGAGAGAGAGAGAGGGAGAGAGAGAGAGAGAGACAAAAAAAGAGAGAAAGAGTAAGGTCAAGCTTCATTGAATTCATCGACGTTTAAGGTTAACCCAATATCATTGTCTGAAATAAAAGCTAGCAATTTTCTATTAACCGGAAATATCAAGGAGAAAATCGAGAAGAAATATATCTGAGGGACTTTTCAATAAAGTAAAATTTTTAAGTAATAAAAGAAAAGAAAGAAAGGAAAAAAGAAAGAGAAAGAGATATATAGAAAAATATGAGAGATATATAGAAAGATATGTAGAAAGAGAGAGAGAGAGATAGAGAGAGAAAGAGAGAGAAAGAGATGTAAGAAAGGAAAAACAAAAAAATAAAAGTCAGAGGTCAGTCGAAATAATTTCCGAAGCTCGTGAAATTGTTCTTCGAATTTAGAGATAACTGTTCTTCCTATATATTAAAGATTTTCCTTCACTCGCACCTTTTCCGAATCGTTGAATCGTCTATGATATTATATAGATCCATCTAACTATCGTCTATGATAGAATGTGGTTTCGATAAGACATAAGTGTGTGTGTGTGTATATTTATATATATATATATCTATATATATATATATATATATATATATATATATATATATATGTATAAAATGGTAGGAACCTTAGTCTCGCACATGGTGAACAACGAATCTTATCGTGAATTGGATTTCCAAGAAAATAATAGAACCGAGATGAGGCTACTTTCGCGTGGGATCACCAATCGGCAATTTTATATTTATAAATCTTTCTTTATCGAAATGAAATTTCATCGTTTCTTCGAAAAACTATCAGCTTCATTCTTCCAACAAATTGCTTACAAACGGTTTCTTCTTAAACTCAAAATCAATTCGAGCATTTTGTCTGATTAAATCTAATATAAATGTTTCTGAAGGTTTGCGTGCGCTCGATGGATAATACTTCCTTCGCTGAATCAACAGAATTTTCTATTCATTCCTGTAAATTTTTCTCTTCTCACAAAATTTTGCTTACTCTAGTCTTCTTTTTCTTTTTTTTTCTTTTTTTCTTTTTCTTTTTTTTTTACACCGTCAATTTAAAATATCTACCTAGTAGACCTACCTACGTAAAATTTGGAATTCCTTTTTTTTCGTTGATTAATGGAAATGATAAATTACAATGACGACGATAATATTTAAATTGCAATTTTTATATAATAATAGTATTATTAGATCATGAAGATGGAAGACATAATTATTTCATAATTGTGTTATTGTGTTAAACGAAGAACTTTTATCCTGAAAATATAAGATCTTTTCGAGATAATTGGTTAGTGTAAGGGGAGAAAGAGATATATTAGAAATTTTACGGTTCGAAAACGCGGAAGAACAAGAGAACCATGAAAGGAGATATTTATTACATTCCATTAATGTTGTTTCGATTGGTTGCCGCACCCAAGGGGTGAGTGTTAGCAAGGATATCACCAAAAAACCAAGTTATAAATTGTTCTTGGATATCTGTTACGATCAACCTTATACGATAAGTGGCAAACAATCATAACAATAAATAATTTTACCGTGCACTTCCGTATTTCTATTGGTTCACAGTAGATCGCTCGACGATATTTCAACGAGTGTCTTTAAAAGTTATCGTACTTATCTAGCTTTTCTACATCGATTTGATAAAAATGTTTAAAACGTTAATGTCCCTGATAAAAAAGATATATGTCATAAACATTTTTTTGAACAAAATTTAACATTCACAATTAAAAGCTATTTATATTTGATTTTATTTAAATTATATATATATGTACATACACACACCCTCACACACACACACACACACACACACACATACACACACGCACACACCCTCACACACACACACACACACTGTTTTAGAAATTCTTATAGTTTATTTCTAGAAATCATACTAAAAAAAAAAATTCATATATAAAATATTTATTTTATTTTAACTATTTCCTATTATATTTTCAATTCTCTTATATTAATTTATCTTTGGATATTTTATTATCTTTATAATCTCATATTGTATCGTAAAATATTATTTATATTAACTATTTCTATATACGTAAGAAGATCAATACGTGACGGTATAGATCTTCGATTTCTTAATAGCATTCTTATTTAATACTAATAATAATTTATAAGGAAATTTATTGAATTTACGCGCTCATTTTCGTCGATAAGTCGAATACCGAAAAGCCTATACGGGACCGTCGCGATGTGTATCCGATGGAACGTATTGGAGAGCAGACCATCTGATTTACGAGCTCTTCGGCCGTGTGTAAAATTTATTTATAGTCTCTCTTGCTACTTCGAGTTGTGGATTAAATCGACTTCACCGTCTGGGAGAACTAGATTGATATTTTATATTCGAATCTGACTTTGTAATATACATACCGCCTGCCGCTTCTTTCAAATTCCGACAGTATTTTACATTTCAAATTATTGATATCGTTCCCTTTGGATCACTGACTACATAGATCAAAAAGAAAATAAATATTACATACATATATACTTTGATATTTATACATTCTACGATATTTTTATCGAATTATGATTACGACGATGGCAATTATATCTATTCGTATTTTAAAGAAAAAAAAAAACAAAAAAAACAAAAAAAAACAAAAAACAAAAAAACAAAAAATATTTCAATTATAAGATTAATTTATTATGAAATATTTATCATAACATATTTATAATTCGATCTCATATCGTTCAGTTTCCTGAGAATACATATTCTGTCAATACATTTTTTTCAATTTATATATCAATCGCAAATAATGACATATTCTACGTTCATTCAATTAATTAACATTTTCATTAATTGCACGAACGAAATTTAATCAAGTGTAAATATTTAATTATCATAAATGTATTTCATTTTTTCAGGATATATCATTGTACCAAACGATTAAATCGATTCAAATCTTCGGAAAATAGAAAATAGAAATAAAATGGTCTTAATCGTTTCTAAGTGATAACAGATATCGAATAAACTCAAAAGTTATGTCTGCACATTTACGCGGGTATCAAAGCGTATGTTACGTATGTGTAAACATTGCAACATGAATTTAGTAATACAGTAAGTTCGCGTCGTTTACGAGCTTACGTTTAATCCCAAAGTACTTTTATCTGTTAAACTGTTAGTATTACTAACACGGAGAAACAGTTTTTATAAGCTTTTACTATTATTTGTCTTCCTTGCTTTCGTTTAATTTGATAATAAAATGAAAATAAATTAATTATTAACTTGAGAGTTAAATTCTCTTCTGTTTTTTTTTCTCTAAGTATTTACACATCGTATTTGTTGAAAATTAATAAATAAAAATTAGTAAATAATCAAATAGTACATTGCTAAATTTGTTCAATATAAAACATCGAAGAAAAATTCAATTTGCGTTAGCAAATTAAATTGATCGAAATGAAAATTAAGATAAATCATAATTATGATATATATACTTGAAATAAACATACAAATTATATAATTCTATTACGAGAGATTAAATATTATAACTTTATTTCAATTAAAGCCCTTTTTCATGCTTTTAATATCTTTTTGGATAGGCCAAAATTTTGAACTCTTTATGCATAGGTTATTTCAATACGAATAATTTCTCTCTCTCTCTCTCTCTCTCTCTCTGGTGACTTTTCAATGAATCTTTTAACACGATAAAACATTAATTCAATATTCGTCGTTATCATGACAGCAAGGATAAATTTAAGAGTCAGTCAAGCTTATAGAAGATGTAGAATTGCATTAAGCTACAGGAAAACTATTTTTCATCCAGATTGTCGTGCAAGAAAATCGAAATAATTTATCGTTTATCGAAGCAACCAAGGTCGATACAGTTTCACCGAGCCAATCGTTCAAGTTAGATTGGATTGAACATATTTTTACTTTCTCTCTCTCTCTCTCTCTCTCTCTCTCTCTCTCTCTCTCTCTCTCTCCACCAACTCCATTCCTCAACTTGTCTCTCTGTTCCTCTTTCTCTCTCTCTCTTTCTCTTTCTCTCTCTTTCTCTTTCTCTCTCTTTTTCGTAGCAGTTGCTTTAATTTCTTTTCGATTTCTCCTATTCTATCTTCTAGTTTAACCGCTTCTCTCTCCTTCCCCTTTTCTTTCTTCTATTCCTCGTCATCGTTTCTCTTACTTTTTCTATCGATCTATCTCTTCCTTCAACTCGTCCTCATCTAAAAGTTATACGCCGAGAGGATGCAACTTTTTTATTGCGTTCGAATTGCTCATTTACTCCACGTAAAGTTAAATGAGAGTGGAGAAGTGGAACGAACCTGTGTTTTATAACTTAAAAGGGAGAAAGAGAGAGAGAGAGGGAGAGAGAGAGAGAGAGAGAGAGAGAGAGAAAGAGGGAGACAGAGGACGAGGAAAAGAGTTCGAAAGACATGCACATGATTGTTATTTATGTTAATAATATCAACATTTTATTTAATATATCCATTTACTTTATCAAATTATATTTGTATTATTTATATTATACATAATAATATTATTATTTTATATATATAATAAATTACTATTATTAATATACTTTTTTATAATTTCAATTAAAAAAAAAATATCAATGATGATCGTAAACATATGGGAAATAGAGAGAGAGAGAGAGAGAGAGAGAGAGAAAGAGAGAGAGAGAGAGAGAGAGAGAGAGAAAGAGGGAGAGAGAAAGAGAGAGAAAGAGAGAGAGAGAGAGAGAGAGAGAGAGAGAGAGAAGACAATAACGAGGAAAACATAGTAAGCCATTTTAACGGTATAGTTTACCTTTGAAAGTAAGACTAATTTCCTGGGTCTTTTGTATGAAAATCACATATCCACCTCCAAACTTTACCAATTTACGACTATATAACTCTTAAGTAGGTACAGATCGATCAGATAGTAGATATATACCTATAATAAAATACGTCACATGATCAAACTGTTCGCGAATTATATGGAGAAAATTCGTTATAACGTTCGATTGTCTTAATATTAATAAATCCGATTGAATTAATTAAATACATAAGAATTATTGAAAATATATCAGAATGAAATAATACAAATTATTAATTTATTGGATTATTTTTTAAAGAGAAAAAAATTAAAAGAAGTTCAACATTTTTTGAGATAGAGAGATAGAGAGACAGAGAGAGAGAGAAAGAGAATAAACCTCACTGTACAACGTGAGCAACACTAAAAAATAATATAAAAAATATCAGGATGGACATGGAACCAACAAAAAAAAAATGCTCTCTGACAATCTAACGTAAAATTTTAGGTAGAATTTCACCATTGATTCGGTTCAAACTCTGGATAACCGATATCCAAAATGTAAAAAATTTAAATCTCCGATATAGAAAACTGTCTTAGTTATCAAAATATATTTGAAATTCTAGCAGATACTAAATAACATGTATTTAAAGATATTCCACGTTCAATAAATTACATGTCTCATTATATTTTTATCTTCGGTTTATTAATTTTTAATTAATAATAACTAAACTTGAGCGATCATTCATTACTTTGAATTCGAAATGAAATATAGATATTCGTTACGCTATACTAACATTCGTTTTGATATACTATTTATCCATTATTCTTCAACATAAAAGTCAAATTTATATATGTACATATATATATATATATATATATATATATATATATATCATTGTTAAAATAAAATAAAAAGATATAAGTTCATAGTATGCACGTGAATAGATGTCGTATTAAATTAAAAGAGAATGCGTATGATATTTCGTAAATCAAGACAAGAGGAAAATATAAATAAAAGAAAGAAGTTTTCATGCAACTAAATATATATATATATATATATATATATATATATATATATATATACATATATACAATGTATACGAAAATCATGGATTCATACATAAGTACATAAATACATATACAATGCTTTCTACTGGAATTTCTGTAGAAAACTTTGAAAATAACGTGTCGAAACATTTAAGCGGAATACGTAGGTGTTGATTTCGAAAGTTACATATATAGGTGTGGTAAACATTGCAACTATGTGAATAGTGAAGCATTTATGTGGTCTTCCGTTATTCCGTTTATAGCGAGGTGTAGTATCAACTCTCACGTAATGAAGCAACACGAATCTATTATTTGTTTTTAGTTTCTAACATTGTCGATTGTTGGTATTCATATAAGAATTATGAATATCTTAATAATAGGAAAAGCGTATTAAACTTAAAATTGAAGTTTCATTATTCAATATGATTTATTTCACGTTAATGATAACTTTACCATATACGCAATCTCAAATTATTATCATCTCACTTTATAATCTAATAGAAAATGAAAAATCAATTTTTATGATATTTATTGCAACTGTTATTACGTAAAGTTCTACAAATAGAACAAATTTTCAATTTATAATTCGATTTTCGAAATTAACCAATTCTCGATGAGTTTTATCGTGGAATGAAATAGCTCGTTGTGATTACTATGTGCAGGTGGCGAGAAAGGAAGAAAGAGAGAGAGAGAGAGAGAGAGAGAGAGAGAGAGAGAACAAAAACAGGAAGCGAACGTGACCAATCATGCAATTGGTTGAAATAGATTGTCGTAATCTTTTGTTACACGTTGGCGCAAGAAACATATTGATCAATTAATTATTTTTAATGAATAAATTATCACGAGAATACCATTAAAATATCTGCTAAATTATTAATATAGAAATGAAAAAGCTTTCTCATTTCAATGTTCATGATATAATTGCATAAATAATCAATAACTCGATTCAAATGCGAAATATTTTTACCATCAAACAAATCGAGAAAAATTCTCGAACAATACTATAAATTCGTTTGAAGCAATATATTCGTATGAATAAAAAAAAGAAAAAAAAAAAAAAGAAAATAACTGAAAGCGAATTAATAGAATTAATATAAAGGAAAAAGGAAAGAAAAAATAATAATAATGATTCGCGTTGAAAATTAAATAATCAAAAATTAACTGTTTCATTCATAATGTCACAGTTAGAAAAAATTATTCCTTATATGATAATGTATTACAAAATAATAAGGATTTTGTCCAAATAATACATTCATGAAATATTGGAAAGCTTAAATTAACTCGCACGAATATTCACGCTTCAATGTACTATCCATACATGAATAATATAGTTACTAATGAGCTTATTGCGTGTATATATTAAAGAAAAGGGGAGAAACAAAAGAATAAAAAGAGAGAGGAAATTTACTATGAGTTTCCAGAATACCGCAGAATTCCGAATTTACCCAAAGAGGGAAGCGAAGTTTGTGGCCGAAAATGCGCCTAATAAAAAATTCCACGTACATGTTAACTATAGCGAACTACAACGAAAATGCATTTACGAGTACCTTGTTTGACTCTGCGGTCAATGTGTCTTTTTTGAGAAAGAGAAAGACGAAAGGTTAATCTAAGTTCAAATCCACTTTAACATTGTCATTTAATCAGTTTTATGGCACCTCATAAACTTACTACGATAAAAATTCTTCTCGACTGATAAGATTACTATTACCATTGAAAGATTAATTTATAGGTATATATGAAATCGAATATATTGAATAATATTAATTCTTTTTTTTCTTTTTTCTTTTTTTTTAATTACGACAACAAAGTACAATAATTGTATTTTTGTTTTTAATTTTTTTTTTTTTTGTTCACTTATACTTTTCTTATCGAAACTAAAGAACAAAATTTTCTACTCATATAAAGCCGATATTAGTTTAATCCGATTTTAATAGAAATTCAATTTAAAATCAATTAATCGTTATTATGAAACTTTATGGATTTCCGATCGTCTTATTTTGAAGGGGAAAAATTATAATAAAATAATAATAAAATAAACGGTTGAATGACACTAATCAAAGGATGTAAACATAAGTACGATCATCGTTACGGCTCGCGACGACATTAACTTATCATCGACGACGCGAACATATAATCTGGGATAATTAGACTGCTATTAACCGCACGTTAGCCCACGGCTTTCCACTCTCCTGGTAATTTGCGCCGGGGATATCATCCAACGAAAGTTTTCCGCCTGTTAATCCAACGGGATTTTACTGTTTTGACCGGCGGCAGCTCTGATAACCCATCCCGAAGCGACCTTATTCGATGGTCTCCTACCTTACCTCCACGGTCATGAGAAACACGCAGAAATGAGTTCAACCGAAAGTGGATGAAAGTTATAAACCGCGCTTCGCTTAACATCTGAAAATTTGTCATCCCTTTTATCTCCTAATTCTTTCGTAACTTAATGCCCCGATTATTTTTATTTTTTGAAAATATTGAACGAAAATTATCCCACCGTAAATAATTAATATACAGAATTTTACAAAATCCTTGTAAGTAAATTCGTTATTTGTTAGATAGATTACTCGAAATATAATATTATTTGTATACAGTTTTATTACTATCAGGTGCAAGTTTGTTATAAAAAGGAAAAAAGAAAATAAATAAATAAATAAAAGAAAAGAAAAGAAAAGAAAAGATAACAAGATATGACGGTTAAAATTTTTATCTTCTTCTTTTTATATTCGAGTAAAGAAAAAAAAAAAAAAAAAAAAAAAAAAGAAGAAAAAAAAAGAATTATACTAATTATTAAATGAATTTTGAATTAATAATAAAATATTTTTTCGCGAACTTTTCACGCTTGTCATGCAAATATATCACTTCTTCTTATTTTTTCTCAATCCGGTGATTTTACTCGGTTTATGTATCTCTTTCATTCGAGCGTAGAAACCTTGACGTTTACTACAACGAAAACTGACGGACTGGGATAACCGACTTCTCGGTCAATATACATGGTGTACAGCATAATTCCACTACACGCTGCACAATAACTGTCTCATGTTGGGGCCAAGCGAATTGTTGGCAGAAACTTAATATAAGCACACCGTCGTGGATTATTATGTATATAATGTTGGTATGTAAGCTGCTCGCATATCTACAGGATACGAGAAGAAGAAAGAGAAGGGAAAATGGGAAAGATAGAGGTAAATAGATAAATAGAACAGAGAAAGAGAAATGACAGTTTTAATACAGCTCTCATATCTATCGTTTTATTCTGTTTTACATAACTTTTGTTTGTTAGACGATATTAAAAAAGAAAGAAAAAGACAAAAAAAAAAAAAAACAACGAAAAGAAAGAAAAGTAAAGAAAATCAATCACAATATTTTTATATCGAATAGAACGATTTAAATAAATTTATTTCATAAAATCCTATACATGTAGTTTAATAAAATATAAATATAATGGAGAAAGAGAAAGAGGGGGCGAGCGAGAAGAAGGGAATTACTATCCAATCTCAAAATTGCATATATAAATACCTATATAATTACAAATCCATTTGTCACACATATATATATATATATATATATATATATATATATATATAAAAGAAGATATAAAAATGTAATTTCAATTTTAATTTATTACTCCTTCAAATTAAATAATTCCGAAAGGAATTGTTGGCAACGCTAATACATAATTATAGTGCAGATTTTTTTAAATGTGCCGTCTTTCTTGTTTTATCTGTATAAATTACTCTCTCTTTCTCTCTCTCTCTCTCTCTTTCTCTCTCTCTCTCTCTCCCTCTTTCTCTCTCTCTCTCTCTCTCTCTCTCTCTTTCTCTCTCTTTCTCTGTTTCTCCCTCTCTCCCTAACTCTTTCTTCCTAACCATCTATTTATCTATCTATTTCTCCATCTCTCTATCTTTTACTTCAGTGCTCTATGCCTGCGGCATTTTTGGATCTCAAAGTAGAAATGCACGGAGCGTAGCTTGCAAATAAGGTTTGCATACTTTGCGGGATGACTTGCAGCGAGGAAAATAATTCAGTGTCCTTGACAGACCGCTAAAATCCGGTAACGAAATACAAGGGGATGCAATGGTGAGAGTATTCTACAAAAGAGAAAAAGAGAAACAGAAAGGGGAGAGAGAGAGGGCGAGAGACAGAGAGAGAGAGAGAGAGATAGATAGAGAGAGAGAGAGAGAGAAAGGGAGAGAGAGTAAGTTATAGAAGGGTATGAGTAGAAAGGAAAGGAGAGTAGTAAGCGCATTGTCCGCCATGGAGATTTACAACGCGTATTTTCGTATGCGTGTATGCGCCAGCGTGTCGGCTTGAATGTTTTACCGTATTGTTGCTCTGTACTAGAAACTGATTACATCTTGAAGTGTTGCGATTCACAAACTTCTTTGTCTCTCTTATCAGAAAAGTATTCGTTCTTTCTACGCGCCAACCTACAAGCCAATAAAATCCGCATTTACAAATATATATTTATATATATATATATTCCGTATATACAAAACATATATACATGCATATAATATTTTTCATCGAATTTCAAATTGTTATTAGACAAAATCACAAAATCTGGATATAGAAAAAAAAATAAAGAGAGAGAGAGAGAGAAAGAGAGAGAGAATCTTAAAAAGTTTGTAACAAATCCAAAGTTCAACATTAAACTTTTATATGAATTATGTTGAAAAGTTTCGTTCACTTAACACATACTACATTTAATACATATTGTAATATCATTAATCGATCGATAAAAAATTTATTTAAGTTTATCTAAAAATGATATTTAAATTAATCAAAAGTAATAGATTATATTTAATTAAACAATTATTTCATTAACGATATATCTTATACATTTGAAGGATTCTTCCCAAAGTACATACATACATACGTACACATATATATATATGATCCTAAATTAATAAGATCAAAACGATCGACAAGATTCTCCCGATGTGATCCTTTGGTATATTGAGAAACAGTAGAACGACTCGACGACATTTCCGACATCTGAGGAACGTGATTTCAGGAATAGCATTGAAATAACGGGAGAGAAATTTCTGAAAGGGGAGCCGCGCGTAAAGCACAAGAAAGGAGAATAGAAATGGAAGGATAGGGTTGTAGGTGGTGGATGATAGAAGGTATAAGAGTAAACGAGAGGGAAATAGAGAAGGAAAAAACTTATCCATAGTCCGGGACTGATCCGAACGCGAATCATGGATGAACCAATGGTGCGATGCCTTTTCGAATGCAACCCCATTTCCTGTGTCGCGAATTGAACGGGCAGAATTGGGTCAACGGCACAAAGAGACGAAAGAAAGACACACTTTTTTCTCCTCTCCTATCCTATCCTATCCTATCCTCTCCTCTTCTCTTCTCTTCTCACACACTTTGTCTCGTTCTCTCTCTCTCTCTCTCTCTCTCTCTCTCTCTTTCTACCTTCTACTCTTCCCACCTACTTTGAGTTTCAATACGTATGATCGATCAAACATCGTCCTATCTTGCAAATGCTTCTTTCTTTTCTCTCTTCACCCTTTTTTTCTTTTTTTTTCTTTCTTTCTTTCTTTCTTTCTTTCTTTCTCGTTCTCTTTCTCTTTCTCGTACGGTACTTATACATCTTCCTTGCTACTGCCTCCGTTCGACCTCGATCGCCAACTTTCTTCAACTTTTAACCATAGCGAAAGAGATACTTTTTATTCCCGTCGAATGGAAAACTTCTCTACGCTTCCATGATAAATTCTTCAAGACTTATTGTCCATTCAGTGTGTATTTTCCCCCTACTTTCTTTCGTTTCTTCCGTTAAACTCTTTCGTTCAATCAGTTATATAATTTCCCACTTGCTTCTCATACGATCGTAAATTATAATTTATAAGAAAGAAATACAATGTTAGTTCTAATCGTCTTATTGTATTCTTTCGATTATTAACGAGAAAACTTTATGCTGAGATACAATAATCGTTATTATCTTCGATGACAAAATGACGTACTAATTGAGATTTTACGAAAAATTGAAAATCATCGATCTCTTTGTTATCTCAAATTATTCGCATAATATCTGTCTATGTATATGCATAAAAAGAAAATGAAAACATTAGAAACACGCACACATTACACATATACACACATACACAAATATATATATATATATATATATATATATATATATATATATCGATAGATATACGCATTCTTCGTACAACACATTGAACGAAACTCCATTGAATTTTGGGATACGTCCAAATTGGTTTTCGCGTATTTAATGAAACACTCTCCGATACAGGAAGAAACTCCGTGGCTCTACACTTACATTCGTACACATTCCAATACCTTATACGCATACGCATATATACTTCTAGTATTCATACGTTATACTAGAGGAAAATTCTGCAACGGTGCCGCAATAATGCCGGAAAATAAATGATGATCCTGGTGTACATATCTATCACTTTCCTCTCGTCTCTTCCATTTACCCCAAATATTTTCCCTTACGAGTGAAGCGCACGAAATATTCAACAGCTACCAATGCATACATTACTTCGTAAATGCCTGTTTCCTGCAACTACGTACGAGAGAGCCCCTCAACGAGTTTCGGATTATCGTTGACGAACATACCAGTTCGTGTGTTTCTTCTCGAGAAACGATAATACCAAAAGTACCGAGATCATTAATCTCACTAAGTATATCTATATCAATATGTAATTTAGATTATTGCATATTAACGTTTTATATATAATTTTAAAACGTTAAACATCTTTCAACTGATGAACATCTTTTTCTTTTCTTTTTATTCGAAATTCACTTGACATATTTCTTACCAACGATAAAAATAAAAATTTCGTATGAAAATATTTTTTTTCTTTCCTTTTTTCTTTTTTTCTTTTTTAAGGTATACGCAAGCAAAAAAATTATCTCGCCACATCTAATTTAAAACCTTCAAACATTCATATTATCTTAAATGTTAAATTCACAATTTAATCGTCCATTAATATATTTCTAATGCATGATATATATATATATATATTTTTTTTTTTTCAAATTAACTTATGATATTAATTTTTTATTGAAGAAAATCATGTAAACTAATATTGATTGTCATTTAAACGTCTTTATTCTAGAGGATCTCGCATGTAGGTGTTATAATTCGTAGGATCGACAATCACAAACATGGGTATCAGATGAGAAAGACAGATACAGAGAGGGAGAAGAAGCGAGAGAGAGAGAGAGAGAGAGAGAGAGAGTGAGAGAGAGAGAGAATGTCTACTTGTTTGCTGGTAAACAGTCAGACTTCGGTTTACCTTAACGCATCGCACAAATCCTTATTAAAGCGACAGTCGGCTAATTGCGCGGCTATTCTACCATGGAGATAGAGAGGATGCTATACATAGTGCGAAATACACTGAAACCAGTATCGAGAGGTTTAGTTACGGACCACGATAACGAATGCCTCACGGAGGAGAACCATTTAACGAAGACACATTTATCATTCTTGTCTTTCACACTTTTATACATCTTTTCATTCTTCTACTTTCACCATTTTTTTTACTTTTCCTTTCTTTAATCATATCTATCATTTATAATTTTTTAATGATTCACAATCGTAATAGCTCTTATTTTTCTTTCATTTTCTGTTGTTTTGTTTTTCTCTTCTTGTCCTGTTTTTTCTTTTTCTTTTCTTTTTTTTTTTTTTTTTAATTCTAAGCATCAAATTATTAATCATTTTGAATGTTTAATAAATAAAAGGTAAATAAGTACATACATATGTATATATATATATATATATATATATATATATATATATATTGAATAGAGCAAAGTATTTCAGATTGACAATTTGGCGAGGAAGGAAAGGGGAAAAAAAAGATCTCTGTACGATGAATACGTATGGTCAAAGAACTTGATATATAATAACCATTAAGTACACATCGTAAAAGAGGAGAGAAAAAATTTCCATCGAAATATTCTCTATTTATTGTGTACACATAGATCTCTCTCTCTCTCTCTCTCTCTCTGTCTCTCTCTCTCTCTCTCTTTCTCCCTCCCTCCCCCTCTCTCCCTTTCTTTCCTTTTCCCTCTTTTTTTGAATATAAACTTTGTCAGTATTTTAAAAGCCTTGCTATCGCAAATAACACTCCTCAGCGAGAATTGATTTATAGAGAAAAACGGAGGAATAAGGGAGGAAAAGAAAGAGAGAGACAGAGAGAGAGAAAGAGAGAGAGAAAGAGAGAGAGAGAGAGAGAGAGAAATAAAAGGCCATAGCCTTTGTGTAAAAAAGAAAAAAGAGAAAAAAGTAAAAAATAGGACAGATATATGTGTAAATGGTCTATAAAAATGCAGGAACGGGAACAGGGTTGATCTCAATGATAAAATGAAAACCCATATACATACGTGGCCAAGCACTTATACATAAAGAGAAATACAGAAGAATATCATCATCGGTCGTCTTTTATAGCGTAAAATGGTCTTTGTGACGGCACCCGCGCATACAAGGAATATTAAATTAAAACTTTCATATTGCGATCTTTAACATAGGATGTCAGAATATTCACAAGGTCAACGAGACAAAGCGTCGCGACGTCTCCTTATAAATATCGACAATGACTAGGATATTGAAATGTACTCCTCTCTCTCTCTCTCTCTCTCTCTCTCTCTCTCTCTCTCTCTCTCTCTCTCTTTTTATTCTTTTCTCTTGTATTTTCATCGAAGAAAAAGCAAAAAAAAAAAAGAAAGAGAAGGCAGGATAGAGTAACAAGGATATTACTTATTATTCGATATATTGGAGGGAGGAGGTGTATGTAAACGAAAATAAGCATGATCGTAGCTATTTCTATGCAGATATTTTATGGATGAATAGCACGTCGATCGTTTAGCCTTAAAAATTTGTTTTCAGAGTCTCCATAGTATAGTTCATCCAACATTTTTATTTTTTCTCCTCTCTTTTTTCTTTTTTTCTTTTTCCTATCTTTCGAAAGAGATCATTGAAATTTTATGAACGCGATAATAGTACTACGAGTTTGTATATTCACTTTTTAAACGTTACATTACAAAGCGATAATATTTATAAAAATTCGGTTTGATAAATGATGGAACTTTTGAATAAAAGTAAGAAGTTTTTTTCCTTTTTTTTTTTCCATTAATTAAGGATAAGCGTGAAATAATTTCTTGGAAATTGAATCCTTCGAAATTGAATTTATTTGATCACGTTGTTTCGAAGAACGTTTATTACGCGACGGAATCCGTTTTTATTTGAAGTGACTTTGTCTGAACGCTTTTCGACCTTTCTCATTCTCTCGTTCTTTCCGAATTTTTTTTTTCTTTCTTTCTTTCTTTCCCATTTCCATTCCTTTTGCTTTTTTTTTTGCACATAAGACAGTCGACGTTAGACGCGACTTACATTGCTTTCGCGATTAACGTTCCACCTTATTTCATTGTCTCTTTGCATCTACTGATCCAATATTCTAACGCGCTTCGGATAAAAGAATTTCCTTTTGTAATAAATTGAACAAACCTTCTTCTCCAAAAAAGGACCAACGTCTATCACGATCGATGAGTTCTTTACGAACTAAAATATGGTGGAATAATTTATGTCGGCCTGTTCGACGTCTACGAACATCTTTACGTTTTCATTATCGATTCTTTCTTTTCATTTTCAGATAAGCGAAGAAACGAAAGCTCGATATTTTATCGAGAAGAAAAGGCTCTTAGAATGCTCTCTTTCATTTTCATCATCATTTTCGATAATTAGAAAATCTAACAAAGGGAAGAATAAATACGAGAAAATTGCAAAAAGAGATAGAAAAAAGAAGAAGAAGAAGAAGAAGAAGAAGAAGAAGAAAAAGAAGAAGAAAAAGAAAATATCTTACATTTCGTTTACTATCGCAAAAATACGTAAGGAGAACTTCATAACGAAACATTTTTTGATATCTCATGCACTATATGCTCGCTGGATTCCTTCGAAAATAGGAATATCGAGTTCGCTATGGAAAACGATTTCGCTCTTTCAAATAGTTCCGGTGTATGCGACGTTCTCTCGCAAAACGATTTCTTATTTCTTTCCTTCCTTTGTGTCGAAGAAAGCGGATCAAAATCGGAGACGTTTTTATTAGACCCAGAAAAATTGATCAAAAATCGAGAGATTTGTTTCTCCATATCTTTCCATCTTCTTCTCCTCCTTCTCCTCTTTTGTAAATATCAGACGCTTTTTCAAAAAAGAAAAAAAAAAGTAATAAAATAAAAAAACGCTACGCTGAGTGAATAAACGAAGACGCTCATCTTATCGATCGATTTTATTAATAACAAATAATAGAAGTACATGATAAAAAATGTGAAAGAGAAAAAATCGAATTTTCTAATAACAAATGGAAAAACAATTTTCTGAAAAATTCGTCGACGAATAACAATAGAAAAGCTACGAAGAAAACGGATAAATGATTGTTGCCAAGTAAAAGGAAAAATCTCAAAATCTGATTACGATTGCCTTTGCCCTATTCTTAGTCTCTATAGACTACTTTTCAGAGAGCGAATCTTTTAAAGTAATCTTTTCTAAAGTCGTGAACGTTGACCCGTTTTGATCATTTTATCTTTGAATCAACTGAGAACACGTTCGTTCTCTTTCCTTCGCCACACTCATTCGACTTTTGAATTTTGTGCCAATGTGCACGAGTTTAAATTAATGAAAGGAACGAAATGACGCGATCAATCGCTATTGATTGAACATTAAATAGTAATGATTAATCTATAATTTTATAATATGTCAATTTTTAAAAAGGAAAAAAGAAAAAGAAAAGAATCATATTGTTATATTTTATAGTAAGATAATTTATGTCAAAGTATGACATATAGCACGAATAACGGAAACGTGTCAAAAATTTCCATCGTCGGTGTCACTGTTTCTCTTCCGTAATTCCTTTTTTTTTCCTCTTTTTTTACTTTTCTTCCTTTTTTTCTCTTCTTCCTTTTCTTCATCTTTTGTTTCGTTTTAGTTCGAAGTACGCAGCGCTAAAACGAGAAAAATGTATATAACGAGTGAAAAACTCGCACACCGTAACGTCGACCTCGATAGAGAGAAAAGCGAACTTTCGTTTTTTTTTTCATTTTGTTTGTGTGTGTGTGTGTGTTTGTGTGCGTGTATGTGCGGACGCGTAACTCATCAAACGCGTCGCTTTTCATTCGCGTTTTCACGGACGGACGGAAACGCGACAAATGAAGATATTTTGCATGGAACATTTGTAGCGAAAAGTGCGTGCGCATCAACATTGTGTTCGTTCGTTTTTCACATTACACGTTGATTTCTTCTTTTATTATGGAAAATTACGAGCGATGTTTTCCTGAATCGTTTCTCTTTAATACAAAGTCGGATAAAATCACACCCTAGACGAATTTCAAGAAAAAACAATTCCATTCGTAAAGTGTATCGTAAATAGAATCATAAAATAGTATCCTAAGAAAAGTACGTCATAAATCATATATCATTGTCATTATCATCATCGTCTTCAAAATAAAAGCAAAGAGAGAGAGAGAGAGAGAGAGAGAAAGAGAGAGGGAGAGGGAGAGAGAGAGACGAATGCGAAAGAAATCGTAAATCCTATGAACGTGGACAAACAAGATCGTAAGAGATCGGGGCTTTTTGTATTTATATTTGTATTTTTATTTTTCCACGACGTTTTGGCGCCACGTTTTCCGCTACTGAAACAAGCATTTTTTCTCCTCTCTTTTTATTCGTGACTTATAAGGGAAAAACTCAGCGGACATAAAAAATAAAAGAAAAAGAAAAATTTCAATAACACGTTTTGTCGCTAGTACTTACCTACCGCATAAAAATATGGGAATCGCAGGTTCTCGTTATTTTTCTCTTTTGTTATTGCTATCCCTGTGGTAATAATGAATTTCTTTTACACGGAAAACCTATCTCGTTATTAAATAAAATAATTTATCATTTTATATAAAACGAATATATATACATATATATATATATATATATATATATATATATATATATATACATATATATATATACATATATATATATACATATATATATATATATATATATATTATACACGCACACACACATATGAATATATACGTATGTATATAGAGGAACGTGCGCGTGCATGTATGTGTGTTACATTAAATACTTGGTAAATTAATATCATTGAAAACCATTGTCTATCCCACATTGTTGGACAATGTGTATCCACCCAATGGCAGCGATATATATGACTATAGTAGTTACTTCACTTGGTTCTCGACTAAAGGGATAAACTTGCTGTAAAATTTATAAGTGCCATTGCGTAGAAACGTGATTCCGCATAATCCTGAGGTTTACTTCGAAGATGACTTGTGCTTGTTCGGGAGAAAGGATCAAATCGAATTTTATCTTACGCAATATAACGTTCCTTCGTTCGTCTTTCTACATTATTAACTTTACTATCTCTGAACAATAGATCCTTGTACATTATAAAAGGATTTCGTAAAAAAAATTAATTCTTCGATTTTTCCGAAAACTTGTCACATGGAATAAAAAAAAACTTGTCAAAATGGAAAAAAACAAAAAACGAAGGGAAGAACAAAAATACCACAACTCAAAAAACAAAGGGAAGAACAAAGGAAAAGAACAAAAATACCACAACTATTAATCCGATGAAGAAAGAAAAATTCTCAGGTCAAACTGGTATTGAAGGAACACCACTATTTCAAAGTACAATTCCATTTAAACTACGAATGTATGCTCTATTGAATTTACTTTGTCTTTGAATTGGTTCAATTACTATGTTCACATTCAAGAAACATCTTCTACCATTGTCCTCGATAGTACTTTGCCTTAAAAATCACATTGTTTTTCATTTGCCGACAGACCGATCGAAACTAGTCGAAATAAGATTTCGATTTTAATCCGAAAGAAAACTAATTGTAGAATAAAATAATAATAACAACAACAATAATAATTATTATTATTTTATTTATAATTTATCAAATAATACGATTCTTAACGAGTTGAATCAATGAAGTTTTAAAATTAATAATAATTTTTTAAATGTTCGATAGACATCACTTGTTCATTGTTTTTAAATTTGACGAGATCACGCGATGAAATAAAAAGAAGTAAGACGGATTGGCTTCCATCATGCGAACACTAAAAGAGCTGTCTGAAACACGATGAGATAGCTAGAAATTTTACATGCACGATGCACGCTCGAAGATAGGAACCGATTCAAGTGTTATCGACAATGGGTAAAGATAAGAGAAAATGTTACAAGAAGAAGCCGTCTTGTTCTTTTTTGCACGTTCTTCCTCTTGTAGTTATTCTCACTTTTACTCTATATAAACTCAAAAAGCAAAGATTCGAAATTGTCGGAAACGTGAAAATTAATGAACAAAAAAGACACGTACGCGACCGCATTCTGAATGTTCTGGTTGGTTTCAGTCGCGCCGAAGTGGCATAACCCATTTTGGTGTGCGGTAATGGAATCATTTCCGTCCCAATAAATTACCCAGCAACGAACTAAACTCGCTCTATTCGACCTCTAACCATATACCTACATACATACATACATACATATATATATATATATATATATATATATACCACTTTAACCAAGCTACTCGAATTTCTACGTTTCTATCTTTCATCCCTTTTTCTTTGGATTTAGAAAATATGAACGCAATAAGATGACAAAATATTTAACATTTGTAAATGTCATATATAAAACTCGTGCATTATAAATTAAAAAAAAAGAAAAGAAAAAAAGAGAAAAAAAATTGGATGAAAAGCAAAAAATTTAACAGAAGACAATTTGAAAATTAATCAAGAGTTAATATTTCTTATTATATTTGTTTATAGATTATTATTATTATTATTATTATTATTATTATTATTATTATTATTATTATTATCGTTTTCTATGATACAAGACGAATAATATAATATAACAAACATGATAATATTTCGCTTGCATCAACTGAATGATCGAATCCCAAACAGAGATAACAATACTCTGCTAATGCTTTGAGATTTCAAAGAAAATGAAGATTCGACCAATTCAAAGGATGAGAACTATTCAAGCGACATTGGAAACATGAAATTCTTGTAGAGTTCTCTCGCGTATTGCCACGCGTTGCTTCGCGCCTTCCCTTTAACTGCTTAAGCGTTAAAGATGATGCAAACATCTATACACACAGAGAAACATATACACACACACATACACTCGCGCCCGCTCGTCGACGAAATGTCCCTTACAAAGAAAGAGAAAATGAGAAAAGACCAATCTGAAAACGAAACGATGCATCGTGACGATCAAAGTCGAATCTTCTTTCTCTCTCTCTCTCTCTCTCTCTCTCTCTCTCTCTCTCTTCCTCTCTCTCTCTCTCTCTTTCTTTCTCCTTTTCTCTTTCTCTTGAATTTCTCCTCGCGATGCTAATCGAAGAACGAATTCGTTTCTTCTAATTTGCATTCGTTCTGCATAATTTTCACATTGTCAGACTACCGGCAGATACTGGAAAGGCTTGCTTGCGGCTGCGCCTAATATCGATTTAATTAAACCACTCTCCGCTTCTTCCGCCTTCGCCCACTTTTTCTCTACCTTTTACATCCACATTTTTCTCTTTTTCTATCTACCTCTTTTCTTTTATTTCACCCACGTTTCTTTTTTTCTACGTACGGCCAATGTCCACCCATTATTCTACCTTTCTTCTTAAAATTTTCTTGTAGCTCATTTATTAATTCCCACTATGTCATTTATAACGTAACGTTAAACTTTATTTCTACGATTTATTCTACGGTCAGTATAATATTTTCTAATTGATTATTAAATCGTTAATAATTAATAATAACTCTTTAATACACAATTATACTTTAATATATAATTAATCTTTAATAATTACTCTTTAAATTTTGTTCCTTTTCTTTTATTTCTTTTGTTTTTCTTTCTTTTTTTTTTTTGTTTTTTCTTTTTCACCTTAGATAATTAATTATTAATTGCATTATATTAAATTCAACGATGATTTGATACAAAGTATTACACTCTACTGTCATTTAATGAACAAATTATCTATAGGTGATCATAGTAAGTTTTTACTCGTCCCATTTTCACGACAGTTTCAACACTCAACCCCCTTAAGGAAGGAAACCCCGTTGCCTTCCGTGTGATTTAATTTTCTCCCTCGAAAATTTAATCGGGAAGGTACGGCCGATACAACGACTTAAGCTCGTTACTCGAACGTTTATCGTTCCCCAGCGGCAATGTCTCGTGCGTTTTAAATATTTCTTCTCTTTAACTAAAGAGAAAAAGAAAAAAAGAGAGAAAGAAAGAGAAAAAGAGAGAGAGAGAGAGAAATGAAAAAGAAAGAGAGAAAAGAATTACGATCGAACATCGAAAAGGTTCTTGCGTGTTCAACTTTCAAAAGAAAAACGGAAAAAGGAAGGAAGGAAAGAAGATATTTGTCCCCTTCGATAAAAATCTCTATCGAAATCTCAAACGTATTTATCGATCGACTTTTATATCAACGTGAAAAGTACCCTTTTAAGGAACGTAAAAACAAAATGTTGAAAGATAACAACCGTAGTGTAGGTCTCTTTTATCGTTCGAACTTTCAACATTTATCGATATTTCTACGATCTTCCTATAAGATAAAAAATAAAGGGTCAAGATAACTACATTGAAGTGTTTCGAACTCTTTCTTTCTCTCTCTTTCTCTTTCTCTCTCTCTCTCTCTCTCTCTCTCTCTCTCTCTCTTTTTCTATCTTTCTCCCTCTTTCTCTTTCTGAAATTGGTACATCGCGATCGAATGAAATCAAAGTTCCCGTTTATAATCACAAAGAGCTCGTATTATGTATGTATGTAAATAGGTAAGTCGCTTTCAAGCGTATGCGATAGTGGAATCCATTTGAATTCATTGAAGGGTTAGCAGAGTACCGTATCAAGGGTAATACGTTCAACGTCGGATCTTCCAAGTGAAACCGATATTCGACACTGATATCGCAAATCTTATCTATCACGATTATCACGGTTCGATGAAGCATATATCATAGAGAGAATTTTTCTTACTTGACTTTATCCTTTCCTAGTTATCTCGATAGTTCATAATAACGAGCGAAGATCTTGCAGAATTTTTGTTTTCTTCTTTTCCTTCTTGTTTCTCTTTTTTTTTTTCTTTTTTTTTTTTCTTATCTTTTCTTTTATTATTTCTTTGTTTTTTCTCTCGAGATCAGTAATAAATGAATAAATAGAGAAAAATCTTATCTAAAGTGCAAATTTTTTTTCTTGTTTTTTCTTTTTATTATTAATCCATGTAATCCCAAAAACTATACACGAAATCAATCGAAACATAATTTTATATCATTTTAAATGAATCTTTATCTACGGAATAAATTCTTATTTATATTTATATATTTATATGTGTATATATATATATTTATTTATTTATTTATTTAAATATTTTTTTCTTCATCTTATAGACTTCTCATCTTTCAATTGAATTATTACTTCTCGAATTTTCAACAAGTTCGAATGCCTCGCTTTTTTATCATCACGTTTACATCCTACATTATACATTCATCCCTTTCCGTGCACGCACGTATGCATATATTACCATCCTTTGTTACGCGTGTTACAAAGTACAAAAAAAAAAAAAGAAAAAAAAGAAAGAAGAAAAAAAAAGAGGGCACTTTTTTATATTCAAATGTGTACCTTCCTGCGGTATCGTTAACAAAGACGAAACGTGGAATGCCGTGACGATATCTCGAAAATCGAGTACGATATACTCGCCCGACTTTGCGATCGATATTTATATTCCTCGAATGTCTCTTATCCGCCTAAAACCACAAAAAAAAGCTATACAATTATTGTAACGATACATAGACTTAATTGTTAAGGAATTATTCATGATTCTTTTTTCATAGTTCGTCGTCGTTTATTTTATAAAAATAATGTCGATATTTATTTTTAATATATTTTTTTTTTTTATATTTAATATTCTTAATATTAATTATAATATTATTTTTAATATTTCTTTTCATATTTAATGTTTTTAATATTATTTATAATATTATTTTTAATATTTCTTTTCATATTTAATATTTTTAATATTATTTATAATATTATTTTTAATATTTATTAGTTTCAATATTACAAATTATTTTCCATATAAGAGATTTGTTTCATATAAGAGAATTGTAAACATAACAGTATTACTTAATAATTTGCATATTTTTTTATATGTAAAAAAGAAAAAGCATTTATTTTTTTATCTAATGTAAAATAAGCAAGAAAGATCGATTGTTTGGTTGAGCATAAAGAATATCAAAAGAAATATAGTAAAAAGAAAGGATTGTAAAATATACAAGCCCTTCTCTCTCTCTCTCTCTCTCTCTCTCTCTCTCTCTCTCTCTCTTTCTCTCATATTGGTTCTCACCAATAATAAATATTTTATTCGTACATCGATCATTCTCCGACAGTCATATAAATGTACGATGCCTGTGTATTTCACATGTTGACAAATGTGAAACGCATCGATGTGTATAGTAGATATCTTAAGAATACCTGATACGCAATGCATATCTTTTCTATCTTCTTGATACGACAAAAAACCTTTCAAGAACAAATATCAAGACTATTATTTGTAAAAGCTTTTAAACAAACGAAAAGTCTCAGATCTCTTATCGATTTTAACAACGGAAAATACCTCGGAAATTCTACATTTTAGATATAGAATCATCCTTTAGAGAGCAATATCTTATAATTTTAGTTTTCCAACGAGATAAAAGAGAGAGAGAGAGAGAGAGAGAGAGAGAGAGAGAGAGAGAGAGAGAGAGAAAGAAAGAAAATAATATAAAAACAATGAAAATGCCGGAAAAGAAAGTTAATAACGTTGAATTTTGTATTTAAATATGATAAATTACGTAGGAAGAAATCATACAAGTATATATACGCGAAATAATTTTATATATAATTAAATAAAAATAAATGAGAATAATTTATATGCTATATTGAAAGATAACAGAGAAAACATATTATATTAAAAAGTAATAAAATGTTATAAATAATAAAATGTTCAAATAATTATCCAATGATTATTCACGAATATCGTCGTATACATAATTGAATGTGAAGGCTGAGAAATTAAATGATAGAATTAATTAGTTAGAAAGTTGTCTGTTTTCTGTACGAAATTGCTTCGAAAAAAAAATATATATATATATATATCTTTTTTTTTTTTTTTTTTTCAAATAGATTGAAATTAAATACAGAGAAGCTTAATCCAATAATCACGTCGCATTTACACTCTCGAATATCGATAACCAACGGACTCATGGTGAAGCTCGTTAGCCGTGTCCAAACAATTTGTTTGAGAAGATATGAGAGAACGACCAGAACGAATCGTTCGTAGCTTAGCAATTGCGTTAAACCGACAAAAATTGTAACGCGATCACCAACCGCTGCTCATTATCAACGGCCTAATTAATGCTGTTTAATCAGCATAGAAATTAGCACCCAGTCAGTACGATAACTCGATTGGTTTCGAACGGTGCTAATTATCGTTCGGTTAAGAACATTACACGACGCTGCGATTTTACAAGTGTTTAATAATTCATTTATCATTCTAATAGAAATATATTGCGTGATAATAACTATGATGAACAAACTTATTTATCCACTTTTATATATATATATATATATTTATTTTTTTCTTTTCTCTTTGTTTTTTGTTCAAATTTTTACTTTTAAAAATGTTCATCATCCCCGAGTTTATAATGGTTTATAAAAATAATAATGTAGGAATGAAACTAGGTATAATGCTTGACCGATTTTGATGAATAAAGATGAAGATTCAACGAATAAATGTGCTATATGAATTTATACTTTCGATTATTATTCATTTGAACGATGTATGATATAATTCGAGTATATTTAACTAATACTTTAACAATAATATTTGTTTAAATTTTAGATACCGAATAGACGTTAAATATAAAATAATTTCAATAGAACATTTAAATACACTTAAATCTCGTACTCCGACTCGTTACTTGTCTACTATGTCAACAAAAACGTATTCTCGACCGACCTTGATAGCTATCGAATCAGTATTATTTCGTACTCCGACGAGTAAACATCGCAATTCTCTCTTTTCGTACGATTAAATTTATACGATTTATATTTCCGATTATTTTTTAAGTATTTAAATAATGTACGATGTACATGGCAATCTAAAATTTTAATCTAAAATTTAAATAATAGTACGTATGTTTAAACATTAGATTCCTCGTAATAAACGTTAAATATAAAATAATTTCAATAGAATATTTAAATACACTTAAATCTCGATTTTCCTACAATGTCAACAAACACGTATTCTCGACCAATCTTGATATTTTTCGAGTCAGTATTTTTTCATATTCCAACGAATAAACATCCCAATTCTCTCTTTCCGTACGACCAAACATAAATCATTTATACGTTCAACTATTCAATAATTATTTAAATGAAGTACGATTTACATGGAATATAATTAATTGACATATAAATAATAGTATATAGAATCGCGAAGTAGGGTTATTTTCGATCGAAATAAGAAACTCATGTATAGTTTTTTTATTTTCGTCAGAGATACTTAATCATTCTAGAGCACGACATACATCAAATGACAACGAAGACTTAAAGGTAAATAAATTTTTGTATTAAGTATATTCACTAATAATTGTAACGATTTTTATTGCAACAATGATGCTAATAATTTTCTTTTTATTTTACTTTCTTTTTTTTTCGTTTCAAAACACCATTGCGTTCTTGCAATGATGAGATTGTGATTTTTATCGTTCAAATTCAAAAAGAAAAATAGCAAAATAATTGGGATCGGTGTTGTTTATCGTATATAAAAATTTCGATCGCGGTAACTTATCTTGTCTCATTCTTTTTTTTTTTTTTTTTATATGACAACGATTTTACTTCCTTTTCGAAGAAGGAGAAAAGAGAGCTCTTCGACGGAAGTTCTTAAAAAACAAAAAAAAAACAAAAAAAAAAAGAACCGAGAAAGTCTGCGATCGCGTGACTATTGTATGCTGTGAAATAGATGTATTTCGAGCCATCGCAGAACTTTTCTAAGTGATGAGTGAAGTTCTAAGTCTCTCCGATCACTCGATCAAAATGTCAAGGACAAAAGGTTCGAAAGGTCGAAACGGCACGGTTGATTTGGTTCTAATTAATTAGTAAAAGAACATTGAGCGAACAACCACGAGTAATTTTTCTTCAGAGATTTATTCGCAATTGTTTCGTTATTCATTGATTTATTTTACGTGAATTTATTTACATATTTAGTAGATTAGGATAAAAAGAGTCTTGTTGTTTCGCACGCATTTATAATTACTTGCGACTTTGGATATTTCATTGGATTGTTTTATATTTTTTACCATGAGAAAGTAATGAAGAATTCGTCAAAATGCCATCTGATATAAGATAAATGCTATTTGTCGTAAATTCGTAACGAAATAATTATACGTGTATACATCGTGATAGTATCGATGGATATTTACAATTTTTAATAAATAATAATCAAAAGGAAATTCGCAACGGATAATTCTTGGATTAGAAGCAAGATTCCATGATTTTCTTGTGTAATTATAATAATTGCTTATACGAAGAAACGTCCAAAGGATTTTTCTTCTTTTTTTTTCTTTTTTTTTTTTTCATTATATTTAAAGATAAAAATTAATTGAATATGTAATCAATTTTCAAAGAAAAGAAAAAAGAAAAGAAACAAAAATACTTGTAAAGTCATAGTTCGTAGATCTATTATTAAATAGATAATTGACTTATTAAAGCTAATTATTTTGAAATTAGGATTTTCAACATTTAATATTTTAATTCTCGTATCTCCTGCCTATCGCATTTCTTCGCATTTTCTTCTAAGGTTTCATCATTTTCTAATATATAGATATTTACAACGGCATAATAATTTTCTCGAGTTGCATAGTAATGTGCCATCACGTTTGATATGAAAATAATAAAATACTGATATATTACTCATATGAGTATGAATACATATTACGTGGCAATCTAATACAACGAAGTGATACGTATACCTAATATATAAATGAGAAGCATAGTTGAGTAAGAGTGTCGGAAATGTTCTAAGGCATATCCTTTAATGTAGATATTTGCATCCTGGTGATATGTGAAATAATCATGAGACATGGATGTATAAATATGTGTGTGTTGGAATATATGATTTGATATTTTCTGAATTTAGATTATAGACAGACAAGCGAATAATATATTTTTCTCAATGGATCTATGAAATTTAATTTTAGCTAATAGTTTTCGATCAAAATACAAGTTATACTTCCCATTAAAAAGTATTATCGTTTAACTCGATGATTATTTTTTACTTCTTCAATTTAATTTTTCACAGTACTATAACTTTTTAATGTATCACGATTCAAAGAAACTTGTAATAATTTGAAATCGATTAGATTTTATTTCGATCAAAAGTTAGGCATCATTTTCTATGGAGATAATTCAGATTATTTTCTTTGCATGTGTATTAGTCTCGTCGTTGTTTACTTCTTTTATATTTTAGAACAAAGTAAATAAGTTATTCGAATTGTTCGTCCATTTACTCGTTACTAAATAATATCGTTATTACATTTTCTTAAATAAAGACTTTTTTCTTTCTTGAAATAGTTTATAGCAATGGTTAGAGCACGTAACAAATAAGAGGCTATATGCCGAAGAGACTCTCACAAACTGTGGCTGAAGAGCATCACAGTTATAGACGACTATGAGTTATTTTCGAAGGTTCTGCAGTATATTCGAACCTTCCGAAAATGGCTCTTAGTCATACGTACTTTACCATGTTCCCACTCAGAATGCTTTTACGATGGTGAGTGTAAGGGTAGATTTGAAAAATTGAAACGACATAATATTCCATTTTCGTCTATTACATTGTCACGCGTACGAGATGTTCTATTATTTTGAATATTAATCTTATACGATTTAAAAATTTTTATCTTATTAAGGTCAAATCATAGAATTTCCATTTTTCTTTTTTTTTTTCATTTTCATAGTTAAATTAAATTTCGTTATAAATAATATATTTTATATTTCTATAAAATTAATTTCTATTGAACTCATAAACATGAAACTCATAAGCAATTGTGGGAATCACTAAAACTAGACCGAATAAAAAGGTCTACATAGGGCTTAAATAATCATATTGGAAAGTATGCCAAGTTTTCCATTCGCCACGCGTTACGTGAAAAGGATAATTTGTTTAGATTAAGATCGAGAATTTTTCATTTTCTTTTCTCTTTTTTCTTTTCTCTTTAAAATTAAATTACATTAAATTTAATTTAGAATTTTATCTTTCATAAGTAATGTACACATAGATATATATAAATATATATATATATATATATATATATATATATATATATATTACTTTCCTTTTATCTTTTCTTTTCTATAAAATTAATTGCTATTAGAATCGTAAAAATAGAGCTTTTTTAAAAATCACGAAATGAATAATAATTGTGAGGAACATTGTAAATCGCACTAAGTAAATTAAAAAACATCCTTTTAATCAACTTTCATGTATTTGTAAATATTATTGATCAATGAAGAATTATTTAAATCCAATTTTCGTTCGGCTTTTTTTTTCAAATTTAGTTAATTATAATAAATATTATATTCAACAAAATGTAATCAGATTTTAATTTGAAGGCATCGTTTTAATTAACTTTCACATATTTGTAGCTATTATAGATTAATAAAGGATTGTTTAAATTAAATTTTCATTTGACTTTTTATTTAAATTTCATTAATTACAATAAATATTATATTCGACAAAATGCAAATGTAAAGATTTTAATATTAAAGGAAAGTTTTAATCAACTTATACATATTTACAGATACTATCAACCAATGAAAAATTGTTTAAATTATATATTTATTTTACTTTGCCTTATAGAATATGATTAGTTGTTAACTTGAAATAATCGAAAAATTTTGATTAAATATTATAAGAGAATACTTTAAGTATATTTATTTTTTACAAAATGATAGTCGCTATTTGTAAAGGAACTTATACTCGATGCATTCATTGCATCGTTTTGTCAATTGTGTTTTTTTATTATTCGTTGATCTTTGTACACTATCTTATTTCATTTTGAAATTCATGCACCACGACTGGATCGGTTTTTCTTTCTATAAGGATCTTCAGTTTGAAAGTCACAATGATTTTCTATTTTCTATCCTTATTTCACTTAATTTATAAACTCTTCAAAAGTAAAGTTTTAGTTAACAATGTTATCCCAAGAAACGTTTTGTTAAAGAAATTTCGTAAAATGGAATTATTCCAGTGTAAAAAAGAAAAGAAAAAGAAAATGAAAAAAAAAGTATATATATATATATATATATATATATATATATATATATAAATTATAAGTAAAAACGTATCACAAATATATGAGAAGATATCTCATACAAATGTACGTAACGTATCATTTATCTTCCTTTGTTCATTTTTAAACTATTAACAAATAACTACGAACCAATTTATTCACTAGAATTGTATTCTCGTATTCGAATCGAATAGGAAAAGATTGAAAAAAAAAAAATTGACTTTTGCTTAACGAGAGTTCACGAGATTTCCAATTCGATTACGTGCGATCGATTTTCTTTTTTCCTTTCTTTGATTTAAAAAAAGAGAAGAAGAAAAAAAGACGAAAAAAAAAGGAAAAGAAAGGAAAGGAAAGAAAAGGAGAAAGGAAAAATGAAAAAAAAAAAAAAAGAAAAAAAAGAAAGAAAGATTAAGGATAAAGGAAAAGAGGATATAATATAAAGAGTTTATATCGAATTTCTGCTAATGTCATGGAAAAATACAATGAAATATTCCTTTCTTTTTACATGGTAGAACTTTCAGAGGTTGAAACTCTCACAGAGTCGGGAATAAAGAGATAAAGGAAGTGAAAGAGAAAGAGAAAGAGAATGATAAAGAGATACGAGGTGTTCGACTTGGCAGGACATAAACGTGAATTCAATGTGGATGGGGTTCCACGTATTTTATCTTTGATGATGAGACGCTAACGAAGAGAGCTCTTATAAAGAATGTCATTATATGACGCAACTCAAACGTACCAATGCGATATATATATATAGCTATATATATATATATATATATATATATATATATATAACAATGTTATATGCTATATATATATATATATATATATATATATAGCATATAACATGTCGTATGTTTCAAGTTATTTCTTGCTATTTTATAGCTCTAGGTGAAAGAGGTACTCATTCGTACGACACTCGACCGGTAACGTTCAATATTGAGTGGACATTGATTTCTATTTGTTATCGTTCAAAGGTTTTGTTATACACTGTGAAGTGTTGAGTGTCACGTGGCCGTAACGATGCGATTGTTTAAAAAATATATTTAAAGCTTCGTATTCGTCGAGGACGAACGAGAGCAAAATTTTCTGATTTCGTTTAAATGTTTGAAATTCGGTGCATAGGATGTGTGCTCGTTTGTAAATGACACATAAAAAAAAAAAAAGAAAAAAAAAAAAACAGAAAAAAGAAAATAAAAAGGAAAAAAAAAGAGAATCAAAACTTATTAATATAACGATGTTCCTTCCTACGGATGGTGAATCTGATGGTTTCCGGGGAAGGGAAAGAGGAGGAAACACAATGGTCAACGTGTTCGAAGAGATAAAAGTAATTGATTTTAACTTTAGTCTCGTTATTTTATTTGAAATCTGACATGACCAAAACGCTAACATCGATCAATCAATTAACGACTATAATCAAATTTAACCACAAACTCTCGTCTTTTATACGTCTAGGAAATCATGTTTTATATATATATATATATATATATATATATATATATATATAAAATTTTTTTTTCTTTTTTATTACAAATTTCACCACTATCTCTAAACTTGTATAGTTAGTCGAATCTCCGTTGAAGTTCGAATCGCTTTCAGGGAATAGAGCTATTCGGGAAATGAACGGCGTGTGCTTCGAATGCCACCACAACATAGAAATGAGAGTAGAAAGCTAGAGAAGGATAGAAATAGAAAGATAAAGAGAAAGAGATAGAGAAAGAGTGTAGAATGTTCCGGAGCTCTCCCTCTCCTCTCATGCGTTTCTCTTTGCGCGAGAGTCGCAAATAAAACGTCGAAGCCCCCTGGTTCATTTGCTTCTCTGTCCGGAACCGCAATTTCGGCGCGCTGCGGAATCCGTCCCCGGTGCGCCATATATCTCGACGTTCTATACATACATTCGCGTGCAAACACATACACGTATATATCTATATATAAAGAGAAAGAGAGAGCGAGAGAGAGAGAGAGAGAGAGAAAGAGAGAGAAAAAGAAAAGATGGACTCGAATCGCAGCCACAAACTTCATGCCGTGTGCTTCGTGATAATCAAGTCGTTCGATTCAATTTTTACCAATAGGATTTATCGATAATGCATTTGGACAGAAAAATACTGCGGATTTTCTTCGTGACGTTTGCCTCTTTATTTCTTCGTCCTTATCCTTGTCTCTATCTTCTTTTCATTTCTCTCGCTCTATCACTTATTCTCTTTCTCTCTTTCTTCTCTTTCCTTTCAACCTTGTTTGTACCAAGTTTCTCGGAACAATCTACTTTATCGGACTCTTTCTATCCTGATATTTTACACAACGAGAAATAACTCATTCTCTTCGTTACGAAATATTCGACTTTATTGTTAGAGTTAATTCATACGAATTGAGCATGCTCAGTCAATACATATTTTCTACCGACTTTTACAAAAAGCAAGAAAAGTTAGCAAATTAATCATAGAATATATATATATATATATATATATATATATATATATTGATCGAACATATTGATTCATTCATTGTAATTCGAAATATCATCGAATCGTTTTTATTATCAACCAAGAATTATTTAAAAAGCTTCTCTCGCAATTAATACGAACTTTTCATCCTTTCCGAAATAACCACCATTTCTCTTCGTTCTTGATAATAAAATATCCATTTCGTTTTTAACATTTATATTTTCATTATTATGAGAGTTTCAGTCTGATTAATTCCTTTTTTCCTTTTTCTTTTTTTCTTTTCTTTCCTTATTTTTTTCTTTTTTTTTTCCCCAAGTATATTTTTGTATACTTTTCAGAAAATGTCATACGGTTAAACGCAGGGAAGTATCATACAATTGCGAAGCATTGCTAGGAAATAAAAATACTTTCATGTAAGTACTTTCTATTAACTTATTATTATATGTCCTTCCCTTTACTGTTCCATTCCGTTAACTAAGTATTCTGATAACAATATCATTATCCGTTTTTCTTTTAATATGAAAGAATATTAAATTCGTTATAAAACGTAATGCTTTTTTCACGTTTGTTCCCTATCTATTCGAATTTTTAGATATTCTCGAATATTTTTCCTTTTAACATTTAAAATTGCAAAGAATTGTATAATGCAAACGATATCGGCCTTTGATCGATTAAAAATCTTATTTAAAAACGTGCACCTTTTGACAAAAATATTTTACATCGTGAAATTCAAGTGTACGAAAAGAGAGGGAGATGGAAAGAGAGAAAGAGAGAGAGAGAGAAACAGAGAAAGAAATAAAATTGTTTCGTAAAGAAATCAAAAGAAAATTATTCTTACGAAGTAAATACTTTTCCTGTTATTAAATTATAATCTTTCGGTTGAATAATTCCAAGAAATTAATTTTTTGTTGTTTTTTTCTTTTTTTTTTTTTTTTTTTTAATGATTGCTAAAAAATTATTTCTGCTCTCTCCTGTTTATTCTATCTTAACGAAAATGAATAAATATTAACGCAGAACGTGTTTATAATTCACGTTGCTGCTGTTGACCACGAGGTATCTACTCCTTATCTTTTCTTTCCTTCGTTGTATTATTAATAATTCGAAAGAAAAAGAAAAGAAGGAAAATAAAAGAGACAAAGGAAAGAAAAAAGAGGAAAGAAAAAAAAAGAGAAGAAAAGAAAAATATTCGGTTAATCCCTCTGCTCGAGTAATCCTCAAAATGACCGTAGAAATTCACTATAGAAATATTTCTCCAGATGATCAAACTCGACGCCTGGCCATCCTTTCAAACTATTTGTTCTTTTTCTTTTTTTTTCAACTTTCTTCGCTTGCTCTCTCTCGTTTGATTTCAATGAAGTAGCATTGACTTTCAGTGAAGAAAAAAAATAAATTAGTTCGAACGATAGATAAACTTCAAATTGTTGATATCTCGTGAATAAATAAAAGAAAAAAAGAAACAAAAGAAAAAGAAAATTCAACGTTAATGTAAATATATATCTTATAATCCACATGTTTTCGATGAATATATAAATGAAGGAAATGCAATTACGAAATATGTATATTTTATGTATATACATATATTTTATATATTCATATGTATGTCCAATGGATTTTTATACGATGTTACTATATTTTTATTAATCATGATTATGAACATAACTGGAACGAGGTAATTAATAAACTGGAAATACGAAATATTGATTTCTAGTTACATAGCACTATATGTACACACACACACACACACACACACACACACACACACATATATATATATATGTATATATAGATATTTTCGAGAGATACGAAGAGAAACCAACAGAGATATTTGCTTTTACTCTTGTCAACTACAAATACGAATATTTAGTACTATTGGTTGACAACACATATATACATACACATATACATACATATATATATATATATATATATATAGTATGTATGTATTATGTTATTATTAAATGTATGTACATATATGTATATTCGTACAAATTCAGATATATTCGATCGAAGCAAGTATGTTTTTATGAACGCATGACCGACTCATCATTTTGATCCGCATTTCCGAAGAATTTTAATTAACCTTCGACGCTTCGACGATTGTCGTCTCTCCAACAAAATTGATCTTTCCAGAAAAGTTTATATTTTACATTGCGATATTTTCTACTCTCTTATAAAAAAAATATATATATGTATATATTTTTTTTTAATATATACATATACACATATACATAATTATTAATATATAATATATACATATACATATTTTCAATGAAAAACGAACTACAGAATTATTATGAAATTTAATAATTTTTTCGAAAAACGGCGATGCACGTCAATTTTGTTTTCGAGTAGGGACCTTTATCATAAATTCACTCTTTTTGGAATAACCTCCTAAAATAGGTAAGATTTGAGCAACTCCTTTAAAAAATTTTAAATGACAACAAGAATTCAAAGGGCATATCATTTTAAAGGCCATTTAATTCATTTTTCAATGACGCTATTTTTATAATTTTGAATCAATAATTTTTGAGAAAATACATTTCGAATTTCAGATTAAAAACAATGTTTATTTTATTAAATATTCAAAAAGTACGTCGAACATTTTGCATTACATCCGATGTAAAATGACAGAAAACGTTGCTAAAGCTTTTCTATTGAAGGCGTTTGGATGGCATATATACTAGAATTTAAATATTTCCATAGAAAAAAAATCAAAGCTTTTGAACGATCAGAAAAATGTTGGTTTATGAATTTCTATATTGGAGTTTCGTCGTGTTGAAAAAAAAGAAAAAAGAAAACAAAACAAAACAAAAAAAAGCATATTAAAGTCATTTTTAATGATTTATACGATCAATGAATAATAAATCTAACTCTCAAGCGAATCCTTTACGATTCTTAGAGTTAAATTATTTAATAAAAATAATGGACAAATAATTTTGTTATTCAATATAACAGATCGCACATTCGTCGAATTAAACTGAATTGCAAAATGTTCGACGTAACACTCGTCAAAATCTTTATTAATACGTGGAAATCTGCAATGCGCATTTTGAATATTTAATAAAATAAAAATTTTTTTCAATTTGAAATTCTAAATCTATTTTATATGGGGAATTATTGGACGCAAAATCGAAATAAAAGAAGAAAAAAATCTTTGTTTTGGGATTTACCGAAAAAAAAAAAAAAAAAAAAAAGGAAGAAAACCCACTAGATTTCATCATAATCCTGAGCGAACACTTTTTATATTTATGTTTCCTCTTTGTTTCTTTCCTCTATCTTTATATTATTCCTCTTTCGTGTCATTGTATTCAAGAGAAAATTTCATTTCTTTATTACGTATTATCTTCTACGTTCACGTTATTCTGGCCATATATTGACTTTCAATATCACACAATATAATCGCGAAACGACCTTCTTGTTATTGTTATTGGTGTCTCCAATTTGTTTCCTTCGCGTTTCGTTATTTCTTTTACTTTATTAGCCGATTCCAATCGATGCTGTTTCTCTCTCTCTCTCTCTCTCTCTCTCTCTCTCTCTCTCTCTCTTTCGTCCGTCAATATTTATTTTCTTGCTATTATTACCTCGGATGAAGTCATGCTGGTAGTTCATGTTTAGCCATCAAACGCGTTAGAGGTAATCCCTCATTTCAACCATTCGCTCTTCTCTATTGACGAATTCATATAACGAGATCGTATTCCAAATATTTGAGATCAGCTTTTTGAAATAAGATACTTTCGAATTAATAGTAATGTAAATATATCTCTTGACAGTTTTCGGGGGGTTAAGTGTTAGATGTAAGTACAAGCGTATCATTATTTATTTACTTTCTTATTCGTTAATTTTTTCTTTAATTCTACAACTAGGGATTTTAATCTATTTTTTAATATCTATCGGAGATATTAGCTTTGTTTTATGATAACGTTTTCTCCTTCATTATCTCATTTCATTAATAAATCAAGATTTATGTCGAGTAACGCGACATTTCATATTTTTGATATTTCATACGACGTTTTTTGACACTTCATTTGTGACTATTATAAAACTTATAATAATTGTAATTATTATAAATTTAAAATAAAGGGAAAAAAAAAACATTCTTATATAAATCTTATAGTTAATTTATTCATTCATAGTTCTGAGTTGTTATGAAATTTAAAGATAATTTAGAAAATAATACGAACATTCAAACTTCATAATTTTAAGTTATACGAATAGTTCGCACAACTTTAAGGAACTTTTGAGAGTAATTTTGAAGTCAGGAAAATCATCGTTTATTTCGATCAAGAAAATAGAAATTGATAATATAGTTGAAAATACTTGAAATATTTTATAAGGGTACCCTTTCTTAAATGTCTATTTTCATGACTTCGCGTTTTGTGATCCCTTTGATGAAAGAAGAAAATACGATTTCACATCGATTCAATGATAATAATCACATTCTTAAAGATTTTAGAAACGACAAAACGAAAGATATTGAAAATAGATTTAACGGCTGTTCTTATTCGCTATCATACCGTTTTTCTATCTGCTTCTATTACTATCCATCATTTTTCTTCATTCTTCAAAATGGATTTATAATCGTAAAAATATAAAAGACTGAATAACAAGTTTTAGATTTTTTTTATCTAAATATTTTCATTCTTTTCGTAGAACACAATGTGTAAAAGTTTCATCGTTTTTACTCTTTCTCTTTCCCTCTCTCTCTCTCTCTTCATCCCTCTCTCTTTCTCCGTCTCTTACATGATTCAGCTAACGATCTATGATCGATTATGGACTTATATAACTGTCAAACATGAAATATTAAAACGAATGAAAAATATCGAGCGAATAAAGAATATATTCTTAGTAGGTGGGATATTTTTGTGTGAATCATTAAAAACATGAATCGAACTTCGAATCGATCGAAAGAAAAAAAAAAAAAAGAAACAAAAAATGAAACCCATAATCCAAGTCGTTTGAATCGCCGAAAGAATAAATCGTGGATTCGTCCTGAAAGATAATAAATCACCGTTTTTACACGTTGAACGTAATGATAAAAAAAAACGAATGATCTAATCGAGTCAGCAGTCGGTCTTATACTATCTCCTTCTGATTGCCATAGAAAATTTGATGTCATTAGAAAATGATTATTTTACCTTGGGGGGAAGGAAAAAGAAAATAAGTTGATGCTTTTTAAGAGAGACGACGTGTAAAGGAAAAAAAAAAAGAAAAAGAAAAGAAGGAAAAAAAATTGAAGAGCACTTTTTAAATAAAAAGGTAGATGATAAAAGGTATGAGCGAGTAAAGAGATCTGAAGTAGGGACAGAAAAAGAGAGAGAAAGAGAAAGAATAAAAGAGAAAGGGGGAGAGAGAGAGAGAGAGAGAGAGACGAGGGGCTTAGTAGACGAAGAGTCACGACTCTAGGCGTATCATCCAGCAGTTAACGACTCACGTGCGAACTATCGGAGAGCTCCCTTTGGACTAGAAAATCGCGATGGTCGCCTAGGTGAACTGGATTCTGCTCGAGGAGACGATTAGACGACATCATTAATTGAGTTCTACCTTCGAGCGACCATCCTCTCTCTCTCTCTCTCTCTCTCTCTCTCTCAATCTTTCTTTCCTACTTACTCTTCTCACTTCTCCTTTTTTCAGTACCTTCCTTGGTTCTAAGAGAACTATGGTTACATGGCGATAATGTTCCAGTAGACTATGTAGCATAGGAACAACCTTGCGCTAGTTTTCGTTCTTCGCACGATTTCCCAAGAGAAGGTCGAAACGAGCCCGTGGCGCCAAGGAATACTTGCCATTTGTCGAATAATACGCGAGAGTTCATCAAGAATCGAAAGACTAACCCGACTTATCTTTGATATATTATCTTTCGTTTTTTTTTTTCCGATATTTCACAAAGACGGACAGACATATAAAGAGACAGATATATAGACAGACAGACGGATAGACAAAGACAATAGACAGATATATAGACAGACAGACAGACAGACAAAGAGAGAGAGATAAAGAGAGAGTCCATCGATTCGATTAATTCGATGACAAAGAATCGAACTATTATCGTAATTAAATACGACATCGAATCTCTAGGAATGTATGGAATATTTCAAATGATAATCATTTCTATATTTCGAGATAATCGTTTCTTTTTTTTTTCAGAAATTTAAGATATAAAATTTTCCGATATTACTATTCACGAACGGAAATAAAAGTTACTGATAAAAGGAACATAAGTAGATATATATATATATATATATATATATATATATATATATATATATATAACAAAGAGATTGAAACTAACAATGTCCATTCGCTAACCCATTCTATACCTTTCGAAGCCTAAAAGCAAATCGAGGTACCAAAAAGAAGAATACAACGATCTCTCGATCGTATTAACTCGAACGGCTAGCTACGTTCGAGAGTGAATCCTTGCAAGTAATACGTTTGTGAGAGTCTCATAGTGGTATAATTGTTGAAAGTTTAGTTCAAACGTTAAGACTGCACATTCTGTATCTCTCTCTTTCTCTCTCTTTCTCTCTCTCTCTCTCTCCTTCTCTTTCTCTTTCTCTTTCTCTTTCTCTTTCTCTTTCTCTTTTCCTCTCTCTATCGTTGGTGCTCCTTCGACTTCGCCCACGTTGGCAGCGCAAAAGCTCTCTGCAAACTTAGCTGGCTGTAATTTATTCGGCGGATAATGGCTCAACGCTCGTAGAGGAGGAGTTCCTATCGTGGAATCGCGAGTTGCAACGATGAGTAGGATTTAACGAGCCCTACCTCTTCTATCCTTCGACCTCCACATATACGACTAACTGCTTATTTCTCCTAACATACGTATGTACTTACGTACGTTACATGCATTCGCTCTATTATAGCGAGATCTTCTTCTGTATTTTAAAAAGATACTTAAGGGTAATATTTTAATCTCAAAAAAAAAAAAAAAAAAAAAAAAAAAGAAAAAAAAAGAAAGAAAAAATATATATATATACATATATAATTCCCATACTAATAGATGCATGCAACAGATGGTATTTAAGATAAATCTTACTTTTTTTTTTTTTTTTTTTTTTTTTTTAAATAATCTTTCAAAATCTTTATACAATAATACACATCTTTAAAGAATTTAATAAAATTCCTTTTATCTTTCTTACATATAGAATATAATAGAAATATAATTATCATAAGTTTTGAGAAATTTTTCTTAACATATAAATTTAATTATGTTCGTTTAGAAATTATAACCATCTTCTGTTCTCATTTCATCGATAATGAAAGCAATCCTATTTGTTATTCCCCTCCCCCATTCTCTCTCTCTCTCTCTCTCTCTCTCTCTCTCTCTCTCTCTCTCATGAGCCACAAAGCTGAATGCAGCTGTCGCATAATAAATGGTCGATTTCAGTTTGTCTCGTTTTACAGGCTTAAACCGGCTGCGCGAGGATAGCAGGAGGACACTGACAAATGGCCGATTCCATAGGACGAAGTAAGAGAGCTAAAATGAGGAAGACTGGAAGGGTGAAGAGGATGGTAAAAGTGAGGTCAGAAACGGATAATTTATCGAGGTCGAGTACTCTCTTTCCCTTTCTCTTTCTTTCTTTTTACTTTATTTTCTTCCGACTTTTTTTCCTTTTTTTGGGCCTCGCTTGTTTTCACGAGTATTTATTATGATTACTCTCTCTTCTCTTCTCATCTTTCTCTCTCTCTCTCTCTTTCTCTCTCTCTCTCTCTCACTCTCTCTTTCTCTCTCTCTCTCTTTTTCTCTCTATTCTCTCACATAGTCTCAACATCGAAAATCGAAAACCATGGAGAAATCGAATAACTGATAACGCGTTCTCTGAATGCGAGACACGCGGGAAATTGGAAAATGCTCATAGGACATTATCGACATTCGCACGATCGAAGATGTTGCATTCGAACGACGAGAACGCCTAATGGCTAGCACTATCGCCAGCACTGACTTTTATGCCGATTCGAGAATCACGAACACTTCGCCGCATCGTTTAAGCTCTATTCCTCTTGTGCATGCGTATGTATGTGTGTGTGTGTGTGTCTGTGTGTGTCACTTTTAAAAACTCTCCATGGGTATCTATTCGACAACGAACCACTATTTTTTTTTTCTTTTCCCCCTCTATCTCACTCCCTGCTCCTCTTCCCATCTCACTCTTTCCTCTCTTATCGAAATGAAATTTTAAACGAGCTTCCCTCCAAGTGATCTCAATACCTCCTACATACTTCTTCATGAAACGTTCGCGGTAGTTATCTTTCGAGGAAAATACGTTTAGTATCGAATATACATATATATATATATATATATATATATATATATATATATATATATATATATACTTATTTCAAGTATACATTTTCGTCTAGTGGTTCTTTCGAAAAGCTTATTAGATCGTAACTGTGTATCAAGGTATATCATTAGGTTCATTATATTTGGAGCGAGGAGCAATATATTCAGTTGAAATTTTAATCCGAATTAATAATCGATTAACTCGCAGTATTCTCCATCGTTTATTTGTTAACAATATCATTCGTTTTTTGAGAAAATGTGAGAAAAATGTATACATGGTTTTTTTTCAAGTCCCTATTTTTTTTCTCTTTCTTTTTTTTTTGTGAAATATTTCGAGTATTATTAACGTAAAATGAAATTGAACAGTTACATTTGTAATTATATAATTGATCCTTATCGGTCAATCGAACAATTACTGATATTATTGTTTTTCTTTTTCTTTTTTTTTTTTTTTTTTTCTTTTAAGATCAATTAGATGTATATTTACATTTTTGCTCGTCACTATATATCTTTATAGTATTATATTCTCGTATAATATAATTTTCAAGAAGGAAAATTTAATCCCATTGAAATCGTCGAATAAAATAGAATCATTCTATTTCATTTATAACACGTTATAATAACTCGTTATAATCTTCTTCTTTCTTTTCTTTATCTCTTTTTTTCCCCTTACGCTTGACACCATTTTAAAGAGCCTACAAGAAAATAACAACAATAACAGCTTCGAATAATGTTCTTAAAGCAAAGTGAAAAGGCAATTTTATCGATGGGATAACGTTCTTAACCGATAGGAACTTTCTTCATGGGGAATTTCTACGGGTATAAGGTGTCCGACGGAAAGAGCTTAAATGTAAAATAAATTCCAATAAAACTGATCGTTAAGTGAGTTAGAATACTTTGTTGAAAGAGTAAGTTGGTAGTGGAATTATACACACCGATTTTACCTACTAATACTGTGAAGAGACAGAGAGAGAGAGAGAGAGAGAGAGAGAGAGAAACAATGAGAGAAAGGCGAAGGAAATGGTCGATACACAAAGCGAACTACACTGGAAGTTCATCGATGGAGTGGCTAATTCGCTAAAGCTTAAGAGTGACAGGTTGCGGCCAAAGATACGGCAATTGGAGTGGCTATGCGGTCTCGAGAGAAGGGTTACGGAGAAAGGGAATGAGCACAACTAAACCCATACTCGTCAATGTCGCGCAAGCTCAGCACTCTTCGAGAGGTGGCTCAAGTTTCCCTCGTTGAACGACTAATAATGGGAACTCATGCTTTCCTTGTCTTCGTAACTCATATACCTCGGCCAAGACTAGATTCAACTTGATGAGTTATACGACTTGTTGGAACGTTAATGACTTCTGTCTATGTTTAAGAAATATCGTATAAAAAGAAAAAAGACAAAAGAAAAAGAAAAGAAAAAACAATTTTTGAAACTTAAATTTATCATTGAAATAAATTTCAAAATGATTACAATTTAGAAACATTATAAAATATAAAAGTAAGATGAATTATGTATATTAGTTATTAAACTATATATATATATATATATATATATATATATATATATATATATCTTTATATTGGATTTGAATATGTTATGTTATTATATATTATATAATTTTTAATTTTGTTTATTTCCCCTTCTTTTGTTTCATTTTAATTTTACAATATGTAGACAGTAGTCGCATCATTGCATTCTCATAACTTTCTTTGATAATAATTCTCTTAGGAAAAATAAATATTCCTAAACATTTATATAACCAGGTTATTTATTCTAGTTGTAAAATTATAATAATTACTGAGGAAAGGAAAGAAAATATCAGAAGAAAGAACGCGATTGATAGTATTATATACTTTGCTCATCAATCTAGTCACTATATTAAACAAGAAATTTTTTTAAACTTCAATACGAGCTTCCAACACATGTACGTCGTATATGCATAATTTTTTTTTCTGTATTTTAACAATTCAAATATTCGCTTAATTTTCCGACATTCTTTGTGGAAAAAATTCCGAGGTGGTTTCATACCGTGTACGATTTTTAGAGTATTGGTGAAATAATGTAGGATGGTACGGGATGGGATTGAAAAGCATGTCCTTATTGCTATGGACGGTGAACGAAATAGCTGATGTCGTGAAATCAAAAAATTCAAAATGACACAGCTGTGATTTTGTTCGATATTGTCTATCTCATATTAGATATCTTTATCTATCTATATATGCTCAGGTTCACATAAATATCTATATCCAGCATATATACATATAATATTGTATATGTATGTGGTATATGTTTTATATATGTACACATACATATACACATACATATATTCATATATTGACTGTAATTTTTTATATACAGCTATATACAATTGTATGTATATATGTATGTACTCTCTAAGTGTGTGTATGTGTATGTGTACATATATACTAATATATAATAATATATAGTAATATATATATATATAGAAAATCTCAGCATTCGTAGCACGCTATGACGAGTCATACGTACATCGAAAAGGTGATTGTCGAACGAAATTGTCGACTGAACAAAGCATGTCCCACGAATACTAATTCCTTCTTTACATAAAAATAGACGGCTTCATGTACGCTCAATGCGTGGAAAATAAAAAAATGAACCAGGACGCGACCGTATTCGTAAACAAAAGAAGAAAATGCGTAATATAAGCGTATACTGATTTTGTAATTGAAATTACGAATTCCATAGATTATTTTTTTTACGAATAATGCGCGAAAGGGAATATTAAAATATCCTACACATAAAAATTAATTTCTAATTTCATTCTCTATTTTTATTAGATTAATTCAATAACTTTTATGATGAATCGGGATTAGTGTGCTCGCTTATTCACGTTTCGGATAAAAAGAAAATGAAATAGGATGGAACAAAACTGGAGAAGAAAAGGAAATAAAATTAAAGAAAAAAAGATATGAGAAAGAGAAATGAAAAAGATAAAAGAATTTAATTTATTTCGAAAGAATGACACGATTTCGTATTAAATTATATGACGAATCAAACTAAGCACGTCTCGATTAAAACTAAATTTAATTTTTATATAAAAATATATATGCTTTTTCTGTTCTCTCTCTCTCTCTCTCTCTCTCTCTCTCTCTCTCTCTCTTTCTCTTTCTCTCTCTCTCTCTCTCTTCCCCATTTTTGTAGCCATATTGCATTTTGTCAGTTATATGAGATATTCGTATATAGAAGAAGAATGAAATACTAAAAATATCAGGAAGTTTGAGAAGAAGGAGAAGCTGACAGAGAAAGCGAGAGAAACTCTTCAATCTCGAATATAAAAACGGCTCAAAGTATTTTTACCGTCGAACACATTGAATCTTAACGACCGTGCTCGTTTGATAAAAATTACAGAAAAAATTAGAGAACGCTCGCATAAAAGCAAGATCTTCTTAAAGCTTGTAATAAAAAAAGTCATGTCACAAAAACCAAATCTTTCTTTGAGATAAAAATATCATAGCATGATCAGAAAATATTATTATTTAATTATAGAACATATATTTTACTATTATCAATATTTTATTATGTATCTATACTTCGAAGATCGATTTGCTTTTTTTCTTTCTTTCTTTCTTTCTTTCTTCCTTCCTTTCTTCGTGCAATTTCGTATAGTCAATAAATCGTAGAATAGAAAGAAAAATTCTAGAAATCAAATATAAGGATCGCTTCGAAAAATTCGATTTTGACTTTACAAGTGAATTCATCATTTCAAAGTAAGAATAAAAGACAGACAGACAGACAGATAAATAGAGACAGAGAGAGAAAGAGAGAGAGAGAGAGAGAGAGAGAGAGAGAGAGAGAAAGAAAAAGAGAGAGAGAGAGAGAGAAGTATGATAAACATATCGTAAATAATTTGTTTAAATTACGTAGATTTTGTCCTATAAAATTTATCGCCTTCTTATCTATTGCTTAATTTATCTTAAAACACTATAAAAAAAAAAAAAACAAAAAAAAAGAAAAGAGAAAAAAGATGAGTATAATTGCAAGAGTATCTTACATCAAGAACGACGAAGTTTCAGTTTTAATCATGAATATCGAAAAATTTGTGCAAATATATAGGAACATGTTTACGTATGCATGTACATATATACAGATATATGCATAAAATAAAACTCTTAAAAGCCTCGAACAAAATGACGTACAAACGACGTGACAAAGAATTATGATTAAGTAAAAAGCTTTCAGAAATAATATTTTGCATCTTTAACAAATCTTTTCAAAAAAAAAATAAAAAAAGAAAGAAAAAAGAAACAAGAATTTGTTCATACTCGTATTAGTATTATTTTAAAACTTTAACTCGTTTTAAAAGTCAAATAACAACGATTGAAATTGACGTACATACGTAGACTTTGAAAAACATATGTAAAATCAAATAATTAATTGATTATATTCATTTTATCTTGTCACAAATTGTAAATAACTATACACATTAATTGATTTCAACGTTTCAAGCTATTGGCATGAGCAGCAAGCTCACAAAGTATTTCTCCTGTCAAATTACCGATAATTAATCAATCGTAATCTCTCTTATCGAATTGAAATCAGATTGGAAAAACGGAAATCGAATTTAGAAGAATCTATTTCTATTACGCGTATCTGTAAATGACAAGAACTAAACGATATCAAATCGATTTTCTCTGTATGGTGTAATATGACAGACTTTTATTTTCAACTTAATTAAAAGAAAAAAGGAAAAAAAAGAAAAAACGAAGAGTAAATAACGAAAAGTAACTACAAACTCTGTTTCTACATATAAACAAAAAAAAATTAAAAAATAAAAAATAAAATAAAAAAAAAAAAAGAAAAAAGAAAAAGAAAAACAAATAAGAAAGAAACAAAAAAGAAAAATAGAAAAAGGAGAAAACAAAATGGTTTGTCCATATGCACATACATGAGAGAATTCAAAATGTCGTGTGAACGGCGTACGTATATATTCGATTTGGCTTTGTTATTCGAATTAACAAAGAACGACAAGTCTTTTATGGGCAACGAAACGTTGAAAGAGAGAAAAATAGTGTTATACTAAAGGTATTTCGATTCATCGACGCGTAATGGCATACGACAGGTTCCAATTAACGAAGCTGCTACGAAAAGTGAAAAGAACATGGGGGAAAAAAAAAGGAAAATGTTGAAAGAGAAATAGAGAAAGAAAAATAGATAGAGAGAAAGATAAAAATGACAAGGACAAAATCGGTAATACGAGGCAGTGAACAAATCGAAAAAGGTGAGTTAAAACAACGTGAAGCGGTTTTGTGAAAATAACAAAGAAATACACGCGTGTATGTGTGTGTGTGTATGTGTGTGAGTGCGTGCACCCGCGCGCGCGTGTGTGGATATAGCATAGATTTAAAATAATGTAAAATTTTTAATAAATATTAAAACTTGATTTCGCGGTTAGGTTTAACATTTTCAATTTTATAATTTCCTTTGTAACAATGATGTAATTACGGAAATAAATTACAATGTATAAAATACTAGAAATGATGAAATTAAATAAACCATTTCGTGATAGTTAAATAAAATATCGAAAGGAGTATTTTATTACGACGTTCAAGAAATTATACGACTATTGCCATCGTATAGAGAGAAGATAGAAAAAGAGAGAGAGAAAGAGAGAGAGAGAGAGAGAGAGAGAGAGAGAGAGAGAAAGAGAGAGAGAGAGGAATCTCAAATCTTACTTTCATTATTCATAGCTATGTGAAAAATCCACTAACATTTCACGATCATTACAAATAAGTGCATCGTAAACGTTGAAAAAATCGTCGAATGAAAGTACGAGAGAAAGAGATACAGAAAGAAAGAGAGAGAGAGAGCGAGAGAGAGAGAGAGACAGAGAGAGAGAGAGATAGAGAGAGAGAAAGAGAGAGAGAGAGAGAGAGAGAGAGAGAGAGAGAGAGAGAGAGAGAGTTAGATCGATTCACGTCGTGTAGACGCATTTTCGAACGGGTATTTTATCAAATATGCAAGAATGGATAAAGTGACGGATAAAAGATCCGTTATTCTTCCTCCATTCTTTACTTCTCCTCATCTTCTTCTTTCTCTCGATATCCAGCATTGAAAGATAGAATACGCAATAGGAACAAAAAGAGAAAAATCGACGAAAAAAGAAAAAAAAAACAAAATAGAAAAAAAAGAAAAAAGGAACAGATTATCCTTAAGTACTTAAAAAGTACGGGCAAAAATATAAAAGAGATTTCAATCGGATCTATATTTCTCAAATAATTTTCTTAAACAATATCAAATGAAAATCGTTAACGTTTGTATGTCATTTTATCATTCAATCGATACTACAATTTGTTTTAAAAATAATAAAAAATAAAGTGTATTTTCATTTTCATTGTATGATTTAAATCGATGATATACTCTTCATGGGAATCGTAAAAGGAAATTGTAAAATATCGAAAGTTATCGATATCAAAAATTCTTATCAAAATTCAAAAGTTATATATATATATATATATATATATATATATATATATCGCAGAATATCGGAATATATCGCGGAATCTGAAAGGCTTTTTCATTCATAAAAACTACGTTTGCGATAAAAACATATGTACACGTAAACTTCTTCAAAAGAGATGTATCTAAGCTAAAAAACTTTATAGGGAAATAACTTCACGTTCTTGGTCCCACTTTCGAATGGCAATTTCAGGACTATCAAATCACTATCAAAATCACCAATACATTCGCAAACCACATGAGCATCGGTACCAAAGATCACGCCCCAAGAACACCAGAAACTCGTTTGTCCTTTCGAATGTGAAAATAAAACGTATAGTAAGGTATAGTAATTTTCATGAATAACATCGTGGCTCGCGTACCATACAAGTGTCTTCTTCCTTTTATGGCTCGTTATCGTTGTTGAGGACGAGATCGAATCGGTAAACGATCGAAACCCAAACGCCAATGGGATTGCTCTTTGCTAGTTACATCAAATGTTTCTTGGAATAGTCGTGCGTAAGATTACATAATTTTTTTGTGTTTTTTTTGTTCTTTTTCTTTTTTTTCCTCTATCTCTCTCTCTTTTTTTTTAATACTCTCGAAAGCAAAAAAAAAATGATACACATGAGAATTTACATTTTAAACGATCAGAGTTTTGTTTTACTATTCTATCAAAATGATAAGATATTTTTGAATATTATTTTATGTAGATACCACTACACGCATTATTACTGGTCGCTGTTTACTAATTTTAGTTTATTTAAAATTTTCTAAAGTTAATTTTAAAATATTTATAAACGAACAAATAAATAAATAAATAAATATATATATATATATATATGACAATTTTACGAAATGGTTTTGTTTACTTTATAAATAAACTGAATTTCATTGTTTTAATTAAAATAAGACAAATATCGATCACGTAAAATTTTTACTCAACGACATCAAAGAAAGATAAAGAGAGAGAGAGAGAGAGAGAGAGAGAGAGAGAGAGAGAGAGAGAGAGAGAGAGAGAGAGGGAGGGAGAGAGAGAGAGAGAGAGAGAGAGAGAGAGAGAGAGAGAGAGAGAGAAAGGGAGAAATAAGGAGCAATAAAGGGGAAAAGAATTTTTAGTGAACGTGAAAAATATTGTGGATAAACGATCATGGATCGTCGAGCTTAAAATTATCGCCAGAACGAAAGAAAAGAACGAGTATTGAAATTTTTGGACAAAATTCTCGCTTCTTTTTTCTACAAATAAAATTCCAGAAAGGTTTTCATGCGAAACGCGTGTATTGTTGCAAGAGTCATGCGATTACATGGGTGAGCGCGCATGGAAAATATGCGATGTATGCAAACAGTTTTATGCGATCCCGTCGATTCGTTTTATCGCTCGTTACCGTGGCTCGACGTGAAATCGTGCCGATAAAATATCGTACAGATTTCGAGGACATTGTCGTGATTGATCGATCTGTGAATAAAGTCTATTTAAATGAATCTCTTAAAGTTTAACCTTAACAACAAAATTTTTTTTTCTCACTTTCCAATTCTATTAAATATATATATATATATTTACACACATATTATACATATATGTATATATATATATATATATATATATATATATATATATTTACACACATATGCATGCGCACATATGTACACAGATATCTATGTATGTACGTTGTAAACAAAGGTTGAACTTATTTTCATTTATACTTTTCGAATTACCAATCTAAATAAATGAAATTTATTTTGTATAAAGTCCGGCTTTTATTTATAACATATAGCCTAACAACTACCTAATCAACGATACAATTCAAACAATCCTTTGAAACTTACAAGTTTATTATAATATATTATATAATAGTAAATGATCTCCATTGCATGTTGTTGAATTTCTTTCGACAAATGCCATCCAACTATGAAAAGAAAAAAAAATATATATATAGTTCCATTTAAAAAAAAAACGAATTTGACTGTAAAATTCATTCTGACGCTTGACCTGTAAAAAAGAAGAAACAAGAACAAAAATATTGGTACCATATGATGTGTCCCTTCATACCAAATAAATCTGTAAAAAAATTTTTTTCCCAAATTCAGTCCCTCACGAGATATTCCAATTTTTCGAAATAAACTGTATATATATATATATATATATATATATATATATATATATATATATGTTATATAGATATTATAAATATATATTATATATGTTTGATACATTTTCGTTAATTTTTATAAACAACATTTTGACTTCATTTACGTATATTCCTTCTCCGAAACGTGATTCTAGTCTTAGAATAAAATAGCCTAGCACTTTTTTATCCTCTATAATGGAAGGAGTCTCTCTTCCATTGTTCTACGGACTTCGCACGACAATAAATTAAAAGTAATAACTTTTCGTGGGACATAGGAAGGTGGAGTAGGTGTACGCTTTACGAGAATTTATTTTTTCTATTTTCTTTTTTCTTTATTTTATTTTCCATTTTTTTTTCTTTTTTTTCTTTTTCTTTTTTTTTTTTTTTTTTTTTTTTTTTTTTTTTCTAAACATAAATCATCCTCCACGAACCTTCGGGCATTCTTTAAAATAACACGATTAGTCCATGAAGAATTTTATTGTACGGCTAGTAATCGATGTGGGAAAAAAATATATATACACACATATACTGTGTGTGTGTGTGTGTGTGTGTGTGTATGTGACTGTGTGAAAAAAAAAGGAAGGAAGGAGAAGATCGACGAATCAATTGAAGAGAATAGTTCAACCTAACGAAAACAATAGTCAAATCCTAGTCATTCATGGATACAGACAAGTCAAATTCAATGAAGAAATGAATGAACTATGAAAGACGCATTGAACAAATATTTCCTATAACAAGCGATCGCGTGGACCACCAAAATATCTCACGAACTTCTTCTCAATCTTTTTAAACAAATATCTCTATCGAATAATTCGATAAAAAAATTAAATTAAAAGTTAATAACAATTATTATTAAAATCGTTAAATCAATTAATTGACGATTATGATTATCCATAATTTAGAAGGATAAGAATAAGTGTTTATATGTTTTAGCGTAATAAAAACCAATTAGATCTCTCTGCTTTATTGATAAAAAGAAAAAAAAAATAAAAAAGAAAGAGAAAAAGAAATAAATAAAAAGTATAAGAAGAATTTACAGATCCATTAATATTACGAACGACTCGGTATAATAATTTATTTTACAATAAATATTACACATTTTCTTTTACAAATGAAGTAAATGAAAAACTATCCGACGTACGTTAAATGCAAAGAGAAAAGAAAATGATGGGGAAAGAAACGGGACGTAAGGTGGGACGGGATGAGGGGGCAGGTTGCGGGGAGGAGGAGAGGAGTGAAAAAAGCTTGAAAATCCAAGCACGTCAAGCTAGTCTCTTGAGAAGTTGCGTTAATTGAAGTAGTCGCATCGGTACGACATTGTGTTGTAAGTACCAAAGATAAGCCAAGGTCTACGCAATGCCTAAGCGAAAAGGGATTCTTGTGTCACGTAGAAGGAGAGCACTGTTCCTCTTTCCTTTTATCGTATAAACACTTGAGACACGCCTTTCATTTAACATCAACGTCTTTCCAATCGTGAGATCCACCTTGAAAGGTATCTCAAGTAAAATATATCTCGTGATAATTACACCATTCTTACAAAACACTTTCGCAATATGATATTATATGCGTTTAATTACTCATATATTATCAAATTACTTATATTCGAATTTTATAGACATGTACTCAAGTATTTCCCGTGTTGTTACGACGACAACTATAAATTACATTTATTTGTTAATCTTTTACAAAACTTTTTTCAACCATATATATATATATATATATATATACATACATACATAGAACAATTTAGTTATGTTAAAGATTGTTCCGCTTCATTCCGTCTTTTTTTTAGTTTTTTTTTCTTTTCTTCTGTTTTTTTCTTCTGTTTTTTTTTTTTTTTTTTTTTTTTTTTTTTTTTTTTTTTTTTTTTTCTAAGAATACATTATGATCGTCCAAAGGAGAGAAGTATTCCTCTATTATGGCTTATATTCTGGTCTCGTACTCGCAAACCATCCCGGTGTAAAGGCGATTAATTTAACCTCTTGTAAACGATAACATTTCGTTTCTTTGTACCTTAAATGGCCCACATCTGTATTTAATTGCTTCGCGTAAAATGCAGTTAAGAAGAATTATAACGGAATTTGTGTTTCGCCATTCGGTATAATTACTCTTTAGTCATAAATGTGTTATACGTATAATAACGTTGTATGTATCCATGTTAAAAGGTAGATTATATATCGATCTCTTCAACAAACGGAATCCGAATTAACGTTAACGTAAAACCATGTATGTAACGTATTACCATGATCAGAGGTTAAAAATAATTCATATTTTAAATAACATACATGATTTATATTTTATCATAGCAATACTTCATTCATATAAATTATTAAATAGTTTACCTTCGAACAATTATTGAAATTATTAAAAGTGTTCAATGAAAATGAAAATGATCGTTAAGAAACATGAATAATGATCTAATAATGTTTAAAATCTGTAAAAATAAACGAACGTATGATATCAGAATTTTAAAGCAATCTCTTTAATGATCAATGATTTCTAGAAAATACAATATATAACTTTATTTAACAATATCAACAATTCCGTTCGAGAATAATGTGATGTCACACATGAGACATATTCAAACCTCATCTATTTCCTTCAGCACTTGGTCCATTTTATCGAGGATCTCACTTTAACGGACAGAACGTCGTATTATGTCCTCGATCATGCGTCATCTTCATCCTGTCATCTTGAAACTGTTCTTCTTGCTCGATCTTCTTCTTAATAGCATGATTTCTAGTCATTGTCATTGAAGGAAAACGAAAACGACAGGAGGACGAAAAGTGAGAGAAAAAAAAAGATTGTTTGAACGTGAGGAGAAATAAAAAGAGAAAAAAGAAAAAAAAAACAAAAAGTAAGATAAAAAAGAAAGAAAGAAAGAAAGAAGGAAAGGAAAAAAAAGAGAAAGCAAAAAAGAATCGAAAATGATTCAATATCATTTTTAGCAATCAAAGCGAACGTGACAAAAGTTAAACTAGCACTTCGTATGACGAACTCGATTTAGAAAAGAACGGAACGCTATTTCTCTAAAAGGAACAATTTTTCTAAAGAAAGAGAGAAAAAAAGGGGCGGGGAGAAAAGAGAACAGGAGTTTGCAAGAGTACGAAAAGTTATGGAGGGTGGAGGAGAGGAAATAGTGGAGAAAGAAGGAAAAAAACGAAAAAATATTACGAATCGAAAAGAGTAACGATCGATGAAAGCCAAAAAGCTCTATTATCCACGCATAATAAATTAAATGGAATAGCGATGAAAAACGTTCGATTCTTTTCAATTTCGATGGTCGATGCCACATACATATGCCAATTATTTAACGTTAAATTCTATTTGATTTAATTCTCGTACGGCTCAACGTTTGGTCATTCCATGGCCTAGTTCTTAAGTGTATCCATGTGTGATATTAGCAAAACGATGTCACATTTAAAACCGACATTTTTATTTTTGTCATTCAATAATTGATATTACTTTATTACTGAAATAAAGATATTATAATTTAACATAAAAAATGATTCTCCCATTTATCGTTATAAAATTATACATGCATGCATACATACATACATAAATTAATTCATTTTGATCAAGCGTTTTTTATGAAAAAAGTATCATTTGATTCAACCAAACCTGAACGTAAAATGACATGGAAGAATTGTTAACAAAACCAAAAAAAAAAAAAGAAAAATAATAATAATAATAATAATAATAATAATAATAATAATAATAATAAAAAGAAAACAAAACAAAATCGTTATAAAACGACGTATCCGTGATGAGCTCATTAACTCTGGACAAACGTAAAAATCTTACGAAACAGCATTCCTTTTCCCTTTTTCCACCTTCCACTCTCGAACTCGTCGTCACCATAAAGATCCAGCATATCGTAAAGATGCGAATGGTAGGAAGGAAGGAAGGAAGGAAAGTGGGTACATGCAAACCGTGACAGGTAGATTACTTAACCTCGGTTAAGGTTAACTCAGGAACCACCAACACGATGAGAAGTAGTGATAAAGTATGAGTGACAGAGAGAAAAAGAGAGTGAGAGAGAGAGAGAGAGAGAGAGAAAAAAAGAAAGAAAAAAAGAGAAAGAGGGAAGAAAAGAGATACCTAAAGAAAAGAGAGAGAGAGAGAGAGAAAGAGAGAGAAACGTAAAAGGTGGGAGAAGTCGTCATCCGTGAAAATGCTTTTCCGGTGCGACCACATTCCATGCTTCCCCTCCCCCTCGTTCGTTAATTATATTGCGTAATGACGGAGAGAACTTTCTCTATTCTGCATTAGATGCGCCACGCTTAATTACTTTCTCTCCCAACGCAGTGACGGCTTGAGCGCACGCGAGCGCTCACCAACGACCGGGCGACCCTTCACGTTTTGTGTACGTCGGAAAAAGTCACCGACGCGAACGGAAAAATGCTAGGCAAGTTTTTATCTTCTGGCCAAAAGCAAAACAACTGAGACGTGCAATGGGTAAAGCGAAACGACGAAGAGAAGGTCCTTCTCTTTTGTTCCTCGGTATTTACCTCTTCTTCGTTTCACTGTATTTACTCCTCTTCTTATTTTAACATAAGTTCTACCAAAATTTGAGAGAACACTTAGCGTTCATGTATAGTTCTATGTTATCTCAAACGAACAAAAAAGAAACAGAGAGAGAGAGAGAGAGAGAGAGAGAGAGAGAGAGAGAGAGAGAGAGAGAGAGAGAGAGAGAGAATGTATTGATTAGCCAAAGTGTAAGGAATATTTTTATCACTTTTCGTTCTCGTCAGATAATATATCATATATTATATATATACTTATATTATTTTTACTTATATACAAATATTTCTTGAATACATACGTATGTAAAGTTTTTATACATATGACCAAATTTAGTTTAATCCTATAGAGAAGAAAAGAAAAAGAAAAAAGTAGAAGAGAAGTAGAAGAAACAATATTCACGCTCCATTCGACTCCACTTCAAAAGATATCCTGAGAGTAAAAGAGAATAGGCGAGAGTTTTCGCGTATTAGTAAAGTTTAAAAAAAAAAAAAAAAAAAAAGAAGAAAGAAGAAAAAAGAAGAAGAGGAGGAAGAAGAGAAATATTTTAACTTGAAAGCTTCGAATTGAAAGAATATAAAAAAGAAAAAAAAAAAAAAAGAAGAAAATGAAAAAGAAAGAAAAAAAACGAACAGATGTGCGTTGTCGCGCATAGTATACTAATCTAAGAATAAGTCCCTTTTCGCATAAGTTATCTCTTGAAACATTGCAAATAAAATAATTATTATCGACGATCTACATATAAAATTTAACCGAACTAATCGTAATTTTTTCTTCTTCTTGACGTACATTCGTAAGAAAAAAAAAAAAAAGGAAAAAAGAAAAAAAAAAAGAAAAATAAATCAAAAATTGTTAACTCCCATGAATATTATTATTTGTTAATATAAAAACTTCCCCTCCTTTCCCACCCATTTTTACCTAGATATTCCATTTTTTTCGGAACATTTAACATTATGCATATGTACCGTGTGAAGTATTATACATATAAAGATACATAAAATACGTTTTACTTATAATACATGTAAAAACGATGACCTCGATGGAAAGTCAAAAAGTTCGTTCAAACGCCGCGCCGTTTTGAAACTCGAATGTCCGATAAGAAAGGTGAATACTTTGTTCGGCCTTCTTTCAAATTCAAAAGGTCTAGGAAAGACCGCACGGATATGACTCCTGACTACTTATAGAAGCCGATTCAACTTTCTCAAGGAGCAGTGCTCTCTCCTTTTCCCACCTCGACTTTACCGTCAACTTTTCATTCGTTTCTCTTTATCTCTTTCTCTCTCTCTCTCTCTCTCTCTCTTTCTCTCTCACATGTTCACTTCATCTAAGTTCTCTATCTCTCTCTATCTCTCTCTCTCTCTCTCTCTCTTTCTCTTTCTTACTTTACTTTCTTCCACTTGGCCTGTCCTTTTCCAAGGTTGACCTTACTGTTTCCAGTCTCTCTCTCTTTCTCTCTTTCTCTCTCTCTCTCTCTCTCTCTCTCTCTCTCTTTGACTCTCTCATAAAACAAGTTTTCACGGTGATGAACTTCAAGGGGGTAAATTTATCGCGGATAGAGCAATAAAGTTGCAATTAGGACTTCCCTCTTTTAAGAGTTCTCATTATTCGGATTATTTTGATCTTCGTAGAGGCTCACTTCGTTTAATTTTACTCTTTACCGTCCAGGACAAAACTTCTTTCGTCGTACTCTCTTCTTTGGTTACCCCCACCCCCTCCCCCCTACTCTCACAATTTCTTTTCCCATCTACGCCAAACTTTCTCCAGCTTCACACCGCAAGACATTTCTGTCTTATCGTTGCGATTAAATTTTTCCAACTTTTCTTCTTTGAATCCGTTTATCGAAAAAAGAAAGAGAGAAAGAGAAAGAGAGAGAGAGAGAAAGAGAGAGAGAGAGAGAGGGGAGACAAAGTCGGGTATTCGACCCTTTAGACGAGTGTCACTTTTACGCGGTCTAAGTGAATCTTCTTATCACTCGGTATGTCGCCAAACTTTTTGTTTTTCTTTTTCTTTTCCCTTTCCATTTTCTTTTGGTCTTTTTTATATATATTTTTTTTTCTTCTCTTTCATTTGCTTTTCTTCTTTTTAGATATTGTACGAAACAAAAATAACAAGTTTCTTCGACCGAAAATCTTTTTAGAAATTCCCTTCGCATCAGCTCGAATTGAATTGTTTTCTTTATAGATCCTTATGGTTATCGTCTCCGCGTCTTTCTTTTTTTTTTTTCTCTCTTCTTTCATATATGAAAATAGAAATTTATTATTTATTATATTCGATATCGTAATATTGAAGTTTTCTTTTCGGTAGATAAACTTTATAATATAATGAAATTAAAGAAGAAGAAAAATTCTCAAAGATTTCAAAGAAGCTTTCGTGAAATAATCGATCATCGTTTCGTATTGTCCCTAACAATTAAATAAAATGTATCGTTATTTGTCAAATAAATATCGAATAGATATTAATTAATCGATAATAACAAGTTTTGCATTAACATACGTTACATCTTCTATGATAATAACGTTGTTATATGTTAACCTCCATGTTGCTTCTCTCTCTCTCTCTCTCTTTCTCTCTCTCTCTCTCTTTTGTGCGAAACATATTTCATAATGCTTTCGAGTTATCCATGGTATGCATTGTAATACGATTCCTGTTTATTTGATGGTCTCGCTGTTTCCTAAATTTCACGGAGTCAATTGAATCATCAACCAAACGATATTACAAAAATTAATGACTTCACGGCATAAAACTATAATAATATTGATATTATAAAATCTCTAAGGAATTCAATGAAATACTATAAAAATATCTAACGGGATTACTTAATTAATATATTTTTTAAGATATTTAAATGTGATTGATTACAACAAGAAAAAAATTGATCATCGTAAGACACGTGATTCGTAATCAATTATAATTATACGATAATATCGTTCAATAAGTATATTTGAAAATTTATACATATCTATATATATGCTTGTCAATCGAATGTTCATATACTATTATCTTTATTTCGAATATCCTCGAACGTGTAATTTAATCCATACGAGATCATCGATTTTATTGGACGTTGTTGGGATTAATTTATTTTCTGGCGATGATATCACCACTGTACATACGTTTTATCTAATAATACATAACAAAAATAAGTAAACAAAATGTATGAAAGTCTGATTCGAAAATCTATACGATGATCATCGGCAATATAATTAATACATATTGTTACGTTTTTATTTATTTGATACTTTTGCAAAAAGATTAACATTTAATAAAATTTTCTGCACTTGTGTATTATCTTCTGATAAAGTGTATTTACGTTTGATTGGAAAAAAAAAAATTAAAAAGAAACCAAAAGAAATTAACTCCATTATATTGGTACAAACAATAATTATGATAAAGTTAGTTTGATAATAAGGAATATAATAAAAGAAATAAAACAAATTTTTCTTTTATTTCTATAAATTTAATAAAATTTTAAATAATAACGTATTATATATTTCTTATTTCTAAATGGACAACGAAATATATGTATGTATATAAATACCTACATATAATAGTACATATTCTATAGCTATATGAGAAAATATTTGCAGATTAAATAGTCATATCTTCAAAGTGGAAATTTCTAAGGAGCTAATTAACAAGTTCGGAATATACACAGTTTCATAGTATTAAATCTGACTGCGTCTCGTTAAACTTGGCAAACGATTTTCTAATATCCTTCATAGAGCATCGTAAATATGTTGTAGGTAATATCTATATAACTAGTAACTACTATGTATCACGATGTCGATATATTCCTTTTGAAAACAAATTTGATAAAAAGTTCGTCAATTTACGATGAACGTTTCGTAAATATGACGACGATCCTTGTCAAATAATAATGACAATTAATGATAAGTATCCTAGTAATTCAGCGCTTTGTGTGATCGATTTCCACGTTGTCGACGAAAAGATGGAATGGAGTGTAACAAAGTCGTTCAGGTGACGGGAGGGAAGTGGCAGGAGGACGGGGGAGGGAAGAGGAGGCGCATTACGGATTGCAATAAAATGGATTGTAAGAAAATTGCCGCACGAGCACGGAATTGATTCGACTGTTTCGTCTTCTTCTTTTTCTTTTTCTTAGAGAAAGAGAAAGAGAGAAAGAGATATATATATATATATAAAGAGAGAGAGAGAGAGAGAGAGAGAGAGAGAAATCCGTTATTGAAAATGCTAAGGCAAAGAGTAAAGTGAAAGAAGCCAACCACAAAAATTTACATTATACTCTGCTATCCCGCTAGTTCCCCCTTTTTTGTTTTATTTTTTCTAAATCTTTTTTCTTTTTTTTTTTCTTTTTTTTTTCTTTTTTTTTCTTTTTTTTTTCTTTTTTTTTGTGTATTTTTCCTTTTCCAGATCCTTATTGTGAATATATCATGGAAGAGAAAATTATTACGAGAAATCAAGAACAAGCGTGGCATTGCTCAGGCATCAAAGCTCAAAGTCGAAAGATCTTCCACGCGTGGATCCATATCTCTAGGTAGGAAAAGCACGAGAGGCCTTCCTAAAGGACGGGAAATGCAAAAATATGCAAATTCTTCGTTTGAAACTACGTTTTCGCTCCTGAAAGAGCTGCCACCGAAGGCATTCTCGCGCGTGTCCTAGATTTTACTCTCTGACGTTACCCTCCTTCCTCCTTTCTTATACTTTCATCCTCTTTCTATTCAACTCCATCAGAAATCCTATAAATTTCTCCTTATTTTTCCTATTATCCATTTCTTCTTTTTTTTTCTTCTCTCTCTCTCTCTCTGTCTCTCTCTTACTCTCTCTCTCTCTCTCTTACTCTCTCTGTCTTTCTCTTACTCTCGCTGTCTCTCTCTCTCTTTTTCTCTGTCTATATCTTTATCTCTCTTCACAGTTTTATTTCGAGAAAATAAAACTGTGTATTTTGAGAAAATATAGCAATCGCAAATATATTTTATAGTATCTGTATTCTTTTTCTATCTTCTTTCAAGTAACAGCTTTTTCCTTATATGTTCAATTTCATCTCGAAAAATATTCTTTTCGAATATTTAACATTTATCGAATCAATGACATTAATCGATATTAATCGACATCAATTTTACTTTACTACTTTATAATACTAATAATTTTTCTAGGACACAGATAAAAAATAACATTAGAAAATAACACATATTATTATAAATTCATATTGCTGGCTTAATCGAATAGATTGAAAAGAAAAAAAAAAAAAAAGGAAAATTAAATGCCATTAAAACAAATTTTTATAAAATACTAGTAAATAATACTGTCTAATACTAAATGATAATAATATATAATAATAATAAATAAATAAATAATAAATAAACAATAAAGACAATATTATTTATGAATAAATAATATTTATAGTATTAATAATATTTATAATATTATTTATAAATGAATAATACTATACATTTATAAACAAATAATATTGTCTAAATACTGATATTAATACTATCTAAAATCAAAAAATAGTTGTAAAATGAATACAAAAGATCTGTTCGAACGCGAAAATAACATGTCGCAAATCGGTTAACTAGATTATTTGGGAAAAATAATGGAGAAACGATACGATGGGATGAATTGAATGAATGAGAGGGTGAGTTTCCCCAAGCGACGAATAAATGAATGATCGTTTACGGTAGACGTAACAAAACGTGAAAGCACGTGAATGAGAAAGAGGTGGAAAATTTTGATGATAGATCGGATTCATCCGCTTCCGGTGAAAATGCAAGTATTGTATGTATATGAGGGCTCGACATGTGAATTTGTAGAAGTTTTGTTAAAAAAAAAAAAAAAAAAAAAAAAAGAAAAAAAAAAATATCTTTTGAGTGCGATCAAGCTCAAAATGAATATCTCGTTCGATATTCGGAAATCAATAGAATTTATCTTCTATTCGATAATTCAACCGTATTCAGGATTAATTTTTCCTGTTAATTCGTACAGAATGATTCCTATCACGAAGATTTTCTATGCGATTTAATAACTTTTATTTATTTATTTATTTTTTTTTTTTTTTTTTTTCTTTAATCACATACACATAATATTCTAGAATTTTTAAAAATTATTTGGATACGTTTAAATGTTGTTTCTATCGTCGCAAATCTTTTTCGTATAGTTAAATATTGAATTTGATTTATGTTATTTGAAATTTACATGATTGTTTTAAGATGACATATGGAAAATCTTTTTTTTTTTTTTTTTACTTTTTCTTTTCTTTTTTCTTCTTTCTTTCTATTATTTTTCTTGTTTTTTTTTTCTTTTTTCTTTTTTTATCTTAATGCATTTCCAACGAGTTCCGATAGTTCCTCAAATTGAAATAAAGTTTTAATAATTCTATGTATAACATAGTTAAAGTTTTGTGGGTCAAATATGATAGTATATGCTTCAGTTTCAGATGAGTTGAATAATGGAATGTACCGACTATCCTACGAAATTTCATATGTCGTTAAAAATAGTTGAAGAGAAAAAGAGGGAATAACGGACCCTCTACCACTTAATATGTATTTAATGTCGCATGGGTTAAATCACTTTCCTCCTTTCTAAACTACGTTCTACCGTCTATCCATTTTCTAATTGTGAGTCATATCTTTTAATATTCCATTTGTCAATTCGTATTCGTACATTTTCATTTTGAATAATTTTATGCTTTATCGTGCATTTTCTATATATTTCACGGGGATTTATATCACGTTTCGAATATCATATCCGTGTCCATGTTAGTACCGTATCGATGCTCTTTGTTAATCGTCAAAGATTTCGCGCTATTGAATTTTCTGTTTATTTATTTATTTTTTTTTTTTTTTTTTTTTTTTTTAATATTTTTTTATTCCTCTTTCATATAAATTTCACGCTCGAACGAAAATTGCGAAATAATTTAACGGATCAAAGCAATCGAAAATAATTATGCATTATTGGAAAAATTACGATTCTTTTCAACTTCATACTCAATCGTTATTATACTATATAACCATTTTGTATTATATTCTACGACCGGTTATAATGTATTATATAAGGTCAGATACTAACGTCAGCATGGTTACGTAATATGCACCGCTGCAAGTAGTTGCAACACGTGTTCCTCTATGCGTATCAAAAAATAATGGCAGTAATAATGGAATAGGAAATGCTTCGAGAACCTTGTAACTATGTGGTATAAGAAGTGATAAATAATTCGTTAGGAAGTATAAGAAAGACAGAGAGAGGAATGCATTAAGATGAAGAAGATTTAACATAACTTTCTATTTAATGAATAAATCAAAGTAAACATTATTCGTGGAAAATTTAATCTCTCGAATGCCTTCCAAAGATTTCATCGATTTCCTTTGGATAGAAACTTGATAATAATATCTTTAATTACAAAGTCTCTTACTCTCTCTCTCTTTCTCTCTCTCTCTTTTCTCTCTCTCTCTTTTCTCTCTCTCTCTCTCTCTCTCTCTCTCTCTTTTTCTCTCTGTCTGCCTCTCTTTCTCTTTTAAATTTTATATAAATAAAAAATAAATATTTCTAAAACATTTGTTTTATATAATTTCTTATTAATACATAACTCACGACTAACTTTTACAAATGTGCCTAATAACTATTTTAAATTGAATATACAAGATTCAAACGATCTGAAAGAATATCGATTTCTCTTCAAACTGAATCTACGAAACCGAATTTTCGAAAGTGCCTTTAAATTCCCTAAAACTCGAGTAGAATTCGTGGTAGCAGCCTTCCCATCCTTTTAGCGACCGACTAATACTGTTGAGTAGTATGTTGCTTGGAATAGATTGAGCGTGCGCACGTTCCTTTTAGTTTCAAATCATTAAACAAATTATTTTTAAAAGAAACATTTTTTATTTAAATTAAAAATATATACATATACGTATAAATATACGTAAAAATTTTTAGAAGCAATAAAAAGATGTATTTAATAAAAATATATACGTACATACGCACACACACACATATACACATATGTATGCATATTCGATACAAAAGAAATAAGGAAAGTTAAAATTAGTTAATTTGCGTTCAATTAATAATGATTTTATGACTTCGTTCTGCGTCTTTTCATGAACTTCGTACTTACTTAATCTTTCGTTTGCAAGACATATTATTTATCGATGTGCTGTTTTTTCTGGCCACCAAAACAATAGCTTGCAACGCCCAACAACGCGAGACTATCCATTCACTACCACATACATACATATATATATATATATATATATATATATATAATATGTGTGTTATATCTGGAATTATTCTATGTATATTATATTTTATAGATATAGTTCGATTTTCAGATATTTTTAAATGATGACAATTATTAACAAAACTCGTAATCGATATTCATTGTTTCTTTTTGATTAAGAAATAAAGGATTCGATAAATTTGATTAGAAAGGACAGATAGAAGAGGTGAAATAACGCCTGACAATAATTAAACCTAATTATAAATTTACTGATTATTCAATTATGACAATAATTTAATCGTCACAACGACGTGACGATACAATTGAAACGTAACGAAACACGTACGAATGTGAATGTGAACGCGTGATACTAGCTAACTAGCACTAGATGTACGCTAATTAGCCCCTCTTGTATATTTTACTAGACCACGTATCTTGTAAGTGTATGTGTATGCGCGCGTATGTATATATCCATGTATGTGTGTTTGTCGCGACAAAGGCTTTGTGATTTCCTTTCGTGAGATTCAATTTAACGTTGCATTGTACTACGCTAAATCGCGGAAGGCTTCCTTGTCTCTTTGTCCGTACGCGTCTAAAAGTGTTCGCGCTATTGTTCTCTCAGTGAGACTTTCTAATTTGACGTAACTATATTCCGGAAGTAACTGTATCAAAGATTATTCCAGAATAGATTTTTTCTTTTTTTTTTATTTTCTTTTATTTTATTTTTTTTTTTTTTTTTTTTTAACAATTCTTATTTTTATTTTCTCTTTTATCTCATTATTTCCGACAAAATATTTTTCGAACGAAAAATTTTCCTATATATTTAACAAAAATAATTATTCTTTTCCTTTTTCTTTTTTTTTTCTCTTTTTGACAAAAAAAAGAAAAGAATATAAATATTCTAACAAATCTAATTTCAAATGAAAAATTTTTCAAATTCTTTTTTATTTTACTCGCCCAGCGTTATTTCTTTTTTCTTTTTAATTAAAAAATATTTCTGAAAATGAAAATAATATTTCATCAAGCGAAAGGAAATATAAATAAATAAAATCATTGTATTGTTTTACAAGATGAATTCTTTATACAATATTTATATATCGTCGAAGATGCATCGTAGATATTCTACGTATAGAGATCATGAATGGTATTATAATTTTAAACTAAATCTTTTGTACCTGAAATCTGTCACGAAAATATGGCTTTTCTCTTGGCGATAGTAAAGCATGTGGCCAATTTATAAAGCTTTATATATAACTAGATCGTGTGTCTTACCAAGGGGATAAAATGAATTATGTAGCAATAAGGTACGCGTTATCAAGCACAATGCATTTCCTTTTCGTACTTTTTGGAAAGTGTAAAGAAGCCAACAATGCGTAACAATGAAGTGATATAAACAGTAAAGTTGTATTTTTAGGAGAAAGAAATAATATTTTTCATCGATTTATCTTATTATGACGCTGTATTAAATTTTGAGAAAAATAAATAAAATATTTTTCATTCATTGTTACGTTTTCTTTATTTTTAATTTATCGTCCGGTCAAATATTAAGAAAAAAATATTGATAACAACGAATCATATCATTATCTTCTATAACACCAATTATTTTCATATATACAGGATACGGCAATAACTTTGATTACTTTTAAATATTTCCATTCTTTTTAAAGTATGCAAAAACTTTATTAAGTAAAAAAAATTTACTTTTTTTTTTTATCAAAGAAATAATATTTTCCTATATCATTAATAGCCACGTATATCATTTACAATAGCAATATCTCCGAAATTAAAAGTCGTAGAAGATACTTGAAATAAACAATAAAAAATAATTTGTTTATTAGTAATTTATCAATTAATGTAATTTTACGAATTACCAATCGTCATTAAAATTTCTTTTTCTTAACGAAATAAGACGAATTTACTTCATAAGAATTTGTTTATAAAAATTGTTTATAACAGATTGTTAATTAATTATTAACAATACGTTGAAAAAATAGAGGAAAGTCTACCATTTAAAATGATATTTGAATTAAGTCTCTACGACTTTTAGTTCGGGAGATATTTCATGTAAATGAAAGAAGCTTACATTAACCCAGTGACCTATATAATTTCATTCAATTTGACTCAATGACTCACTGACCTATATAAATTCCGTGAATTTACGCGGTCTTACTACTACTACTACTACTACTACTACTACTACTACTATTACTACGAACAGCTGCTACACTATACGAATTATGAATGGAAATCTTTCAAAGGCAATATCTTCAGAACGGAAAGTCGTAGAGACTTGAAACAAATACCATTTTCAAATATAACTTATTCTTTATTTATTTAAATATTGCAAGAAATATTGGTATAATAAAATCGATTTTGTTAATAATTTTAAAAATTGAATTTTTTCATTTCCTTCATAATAAATAAATAACTGTAGATAATAGAACCATTTCGATTGTTATTATAATCATGTAAATTTTATTTTGTTTATTTAAATTAATTTATTCTTTATTTATTTATATATTTCAATAATATCGATATTATAAAATCGATTTTGTTAATAACTTTTAAAATTGAATTTTTTCATTTCTTTTTTGATAAAGACATAACTATAAATAACGAAATCATTTCAATTGTTTATATAATTATGTAAATTTCATTTTGTTTATTTAAAATACGAAAATATAAGACCTATTAATAGTTGTCAATGTACAAAATTTAATCGATCGAAATTTCAAAAAATTTTCCTTTTGTAATGCGTTCTCCTATAATAAAACTATTATTGTCATATCACGGCTTTCTTCTAACATAAACAAACTTTTGTAAATAAAATAATTTCTTTATATATCTAAAAAGAAGGGTGATATTCAAGATAATCAAAATTATTGTCCTATCTTATATAATTAAATTTCAATTGAAAAACGATAATTATATAATATGAAACTTATGAAATAATCTTCATTGATATAATTATATTATTTCAAGTATAACATATTTTTCATAATTAATTCAAAGTGTGACTTTAAAGTTACATTGAGTTATAAAAAATTAACTCATTAATCATTATAATCAATAAAAATAGATTAACTGACAGTGATACTTCATATTTATACAAAATGTATAAAAGACGATGACTTGAATGGAAAAAAGTATAAGATGAGTTTTCTAAATTACGTTCTACGGATCAATACAAACATAATATAAACTTATATATATATATATATATATATATATATATATATATATACAATATAGAGCTATCTATGTGAATGTACGTGCTTATAAAGGATTGTATACCTATATCGAAGATGAAATGGTGTACGGATGATAAGGAAAAAAAAAAGGAAAAAAAAGAAAAAAAAAATGTCAGCGATTGTCGAAGGGACTGTCTTTCTTCTCATGTCCGATCATATTGATTCTAATCCTCTTCCAGATCTTTTGGTATTTCTTCGAGTGTGATTTTAAAATTGTTTTACGACGACATATTATATTCTACTCGATGTTTTATTATATAGCAAAATTATTTTCTACGTAGACGAAAGTTGAAACAATGTTAAATGATGATTCAAATTATAGAATCATACTCAAAAGATGAACGTAAAATTACTTTACACGATTTTGTTTTATATTCTCTTTTCCTTTTTTTTTCTTTTTTTTTTTTTTTTATTTTACCTTTTTTTCCATTACCAAAAGTAAAATATTTCTCGAAATTCTCGTACGTTTGACAAATTTTAATAATTTAACGATTATCATTCGTAGAATTATTTATAATATTATAATGAATAATATTTATAATTCGTACGAAATAAGTGTCTTTCAAAGTACTATCGGAAAAATATTTTATGCGAAACAACGTTGCGAAATATTTCGAACGAAATAATTTCTATCACGAATATCATTAATACATATATCACACGTGAAACACTTATAAAGTGATACCGTTTAAAAGGAAAAAATTTCGATATTTATTATGAATTAAATTAAAAGATATAATGTGTAATAAAACTTACAACGAAACACCCTGTATATTTCTATGTTCAACAAGAATTTTAATAGGTTTAGAAAGAGATCACTGACCACTTCAGGGATGTAGCTAAACTTTCGTCGAATTTCAACGGCGAACTTTCGCTGTTCGATAATTTTCTACTGGCTCTCTGAGTTTCGGATAAAACTATCGTGCTTATTTCGAAGCAATTCTTTGCTTTCGAATAGTATCGAAACTAGTACGAAATACCTTTTAAGTTTCTACTACTATCCTCTCTCTCTCTCTCTCTCTCTCTCTCTCTCTCTCTCTCTCTCTCCCTCTTTGTTTTCTCATTTTCTTTTTATTTATCTTGATATTTCCTCTATCTCATTCTTTCTTCTTTTTTGTTTATCTGAATACTCTCCCTCCCCTCCTCCCCTCCCTCTCTCTTTCTTTCTTTCCTTCCGTTTCTCCCTCTCTTTTTATTGGTCGTCCTTGCATTGCACACGAAGAAAATAGAGGCCACTCTCCTTCTCACTCCATTGAATTTGTAGTTATCCAAAACACGCTTCGTTGAATCCACGGCGATCTTTTTTCACGATGAAGCTGGCAGAAGATCGAATCTTTGAACTGTGGGTCTATGACATCCCTCCCCTCTCTACATCCATGTATCCCCTTTTACATGTTCCCTCCTATCGCCTTCTACTCGATGAATCCTAAAAACTTTTCCACTCTTTCGCTTACATAACGTGAAATTTTTCCCTTTCACAAGAGCGATCATCATGATTCAAAACAATCCGATTTATTCGTGAATTATTGAAAACGTGATCGATTTAAAAGGAACTATATTACGTATTCACTTATTCGATCCATCTATTATTTGTTATTGAGAAAATTTTATAATTAAAAAAATAATAAAAGCATAATTAAAAATATTTCTTTCATTATATTCATTCGGAAACGATTCGAGCAGAATGAAAAAAAAAAAAAAAGTATCATAGTTATTCTAAATGTCTTATGCAATTTATTACATTTTATAATAAACTTGTTCCAAATTTCTTTAATGATATTAAAAATATTGATCTCAAATCAATTTCAATAGGATTTATTTTTGTTATTCATTTATTATTTTTAATGTTTTCTAAATATTTCATTTACCTATTTCATGTAAAACATCAAAGGATAACATTGACGTGCTATAATATACTAATCCATATAACAACATCCCACTTTGTTAAGCTACCTGCCAATTAATGAAGCGTGTATTCAGGATGCAGATTAATGCTATCAGTTATAACTCGTCCCTGTAGATGCCGCGAACATCGAATGTAACTACTCTACTTAATCATGCCACACACGTGATTTTAGATATCGGTTATCGGATAGTATAGAGGAAAGCGAAAAAATTTGATCCGATACTCGATTTGATAGTGCGTTTCGTATGACCTCATTCATAATTTTTCAAACCGATTTTAATGACCCGTGGTAATAAGTTATTTATCGTACGATCTCCCATTGAGAAAAACGTTCTATTGTTGTTTGTTATCAAATTTCGAGAGAATATATATATATATATATATATTCTATAAATTAAAAATAAATATATTTTATGATCGTTCAAAGATATAATATTCAAAATTGTAAAATTTATTTATATGTCAAAAATTCAAATAAACGAACGTCTAAATTATCACTATCCTTGAAATTTAATATCGATTTAAGATATTCCGATACAAATGTTTCAATAAAAGTATTTTTATGTTATTTCAATATTAAATAAAAACTATTTAATATTTAATATTCATCATTTAATGATATTTAATATCATTAAAAAATATATACATATTGAACAATTAATATTTAGATATAAATACTTTAGATATGAAACAGAATATGTTAAAAAAAATTTGTTCGATGTCGCATATGAAAGGAAACTTGAATCACAAAGAGTTTTCATATTATATTTCAATGAGTAAATAAATAAAGATGAGAAAAAAAAACAGAGAACGAATAAGAAATGGATAGATGGATTGCCGATGGTCATCCAAAATATAAAATTTTCTTATGATAAATACAACAATATAAAATCTAACAAACTAAAGTAAATGGTAAAGGTAATGTGACATTTGAAAAGTATTGAAAGAATCAGGGAACTATAATCAGCCTAAATGGAAGTCGGATAACAATACTCTCTGGTTCCAAATCGATTCGTTCACGTTATTAGGTTTTTTCGTGCAATCGTTTCTGATATCGAAACGTTACTTACGTTATCTTTCAATTTAACTTAAGAAGAATCAAATTTAATATATATATATAAATACATACATACATACACACACACACACACACATTTATATATATATATATAGACTGTACTGTAATATAATGGATAAGCCATTATAGGATATTACAAACTTCAATTTGGATCAAAAGAACAAATCCTCTTCTCAACTCTTATGTCGTAAAAATGACTATATCAAAATTTTGTTTTCTATCGTATCAATATTAAACCTTGCTTATCGTTCAAATACATTAATAATGAAAATACAATACAGTAATATGGATAAAAACAGAATGATAATTCTATGCTAGCAAATGTACATGAAAAAAAAAACATGAAAAATAAACAAATATTTTTTCGATGTTTTAACAAAAACTCTGTCCGTATTCGTTCATTATCTTCTACATATTTTCCATTTTATAAGAATAAAGATGAATAAAACTTGCGTCATTAAATATTACGTCGACGAGAAGCGTGCGGAATATAACGGTTCGTTGATTCCCCAAGGTACAGGCTAGTAGAGGGAAGGGGTGAGGATGGGATAGGATGCAATGGGGGGGGGGGGGGGGGAGTTAAAGGGAATTCAGGAAGGTGCAATGAAATGGAAAAGCCCATCTATCATTTTCTACGAAGAAAATTGATGGATACGCAAGAGTTTACGATGCATACTAGTAATCGAGATTGTTATTAAATAACGATACGGTCATGCGTAAACGTAAAGACGTACTTAGGTACCACTTACATAGACTTTTAAATATATTTTCATATAACACGATTGGAAAAATATGAAGAAACTTATTTCAAAGATATTTTATGTTTTAATTGATTAATTATCGTTTTTATTAACATTATTCTCGAGAACGATAAAACGCCTGAGCAGTCATGATCAATGAGGAAAAAGAACGCTTAAATATATATATATATATATATATATATATATATATATATATATATATTGAAGTAAAAATTGCGTATCAAGACTTTTCAAGATATTCCATTCTTAAGTTTCCTTATTTTATGCAAATTGTATATTATGATTATAAAATATCATCTACGATTTAAGTATTTATTAATAATACAATTCTATAAATTATAGAACGATTCGATATTATCAAATTGTAATTTATGATATGTAATGTATAAATGTGAAGAGTTTTGAGAAAAGAGAAACTAAATGAATTTTAGGAACTGTTAATAGTACTTCATTTTCGAAACGCAAAAAGTAGAAATATTAGACGCGAAAGACGTTCTGAGTTTTCGAGCTAACGAAAATTGTCGAAAGCTCAAAAGCTCGAAAACATTGTGCCAAGAGTAGAGGGTAACTAAATGATGTGGAAAATGAGTTGCGGAGAATTTCGAGAGAATTTACGAAGCAGGACAATCGAGACGAGTGGAATTTTCATCTCTCTCTCTCTCTCTCTCTCTCTCTCTCTCTTTCTCTCTTTCTCTTCTATTTTCTTTATCATCTTTGATCTAAATCATCTAAGATCTGATGAAAATTTAAAAGAGTTACTTGTCTTTTCATCCGCGTGAACTGTCGAGTGTCGATTTAATCCTATTTGTGTTTATAGGATTTAAAACATCCCAGAGTAACTTAGAGCTCAATTAAAACAATTTGTCCATTGCATGATTTATAAATTTTTTTTGTACAATAACAGAATTGGAAACGCGTTTTCAAACCTATTAATTATTATTTCAGAGGCTTCAAAGAATATACAGTATTTTTTTTTTTTTAAGTTAAAATTATTCATTCTGTAATGAAAACTGTTCAAAGTGCCTGGGGTATAGCTCATCCCAAGTGCATAACTTGAAATTATTTTGAAGTGTGCACAACTAAAGTTAAACATAGATACAGATACATACATACATACAGACATACATACATACATACATATATATATATATATATATATATATAAAAATTAACCATTGCAAGGAGCTTTTCTGCAAACTATTCCGAAAGCTTCAAAGTTATTTTATTATTATTGGCATTCATTTTTTTTAATTATGTATTTCAGATACATGGTTCTTTATAAAAAAAACTAATGTGTATATATATGTACATATATACATGTATGTATGTATATATATATATAAATTTTACTTGTTTTTTTTAAATAAACTATTGACTAATTTAATCTTCTTATTCATCAATCTATTATTCAATTCACGAACAACAACATAGAGCGATTACGCATTAGAATATTCATGATTCCTTGCATCAATGTTATTACAAAATAATGGACAACGATGCCAATTATACTTTAGTTATCCTATTATCTTTTGAATAATATGATTATTAAATAATAATACATAACACACATATATACACACATACAAATACATATGTTAGAAAGATTATATCTCACGTGTTCACAATCGTTTCCTTTGAAATATGAAACGATAAAAAGATGTAATTTAAGTTATCATTTATATCTATACAATAAAAAATTGAATATCGAAAATATTCGAAATCGAAAGAAAAAATAAAGTATAAGAAATTATACTAAATAAGTATATTAAATAAATATAACATCTATAGATCGATATAAATCGAAGAAATTTATTGCGATTTAGGCGATAATCAAAAAAGATTCTAAAGGGAAGATCTCGCGTTCCTCGTTACGTAGAAGTACAGCCAAAAGGCATCACTATTTTATAGACCTGCCTATTCAAAGATTAGAATGCGATCGCTTCCGATTGGTCGCATTGCCAGCCGGCATGGTAGGTAGCTACTTTCAAACGATCCGTACCACGTGCCAAATTGCAAATCGATATCTCAATTTGCCTCGGTGTCAGACGCAGGTAGACAAATATCCGCGGCACGATCCTTTTACCCCTTAGGATACTCACCCTTATTCTCCCTCATACCATCATTTTGGATCCCGATTTCTTCTTCCCCCACTTCTATACGTACACCGATAAACTTGCCTATCATTTAACGTCACTGATGTTACATCACTAAATATAACATATTTTCGTTTTTATCTCTTATTCTGAGCATTCATCTAAACGCGAGCATATATACGTATGTGTATCTGTATGTGTATATATGTATATGTGTGTGTATGTGTCTATGTGTTGTGTGTGGAACGTCTAATGCACATCAAATACGATACCTACGAATTTGACTCGATATTTCTCGGTTAGAAATATTCACAACTTCAAAAAATATTTTAACAGAAATGATCACTTATTTCTTAGTTTATTTCCTTGAAGAGAATTTTTAACTTTCTTAAGAGAATTTATCGAAAAAGAAAAAAAAAAAAAATATATATATATATATATATATATATATATATACTGTAAATTGTTGAGTAAACAATGTTTCTTAATATACCCCGATGAAGTTCGTCATTTATAGGAATCTGTTATTGTTGCTATGAAACATGCATTAGCATTCATCCATCAATGCGCAAGATGGCATTTCTAATGACAAGGTAATGGAGGACAAACACATTTGCGACAATGTTATTGTAATATGGCCTTGTACGACTATAATGTTCTAAAAATAAGATTTCTCAGAATGAAAATGTTTTCTTCTGAATATCAAGCATACCCCGAGGCTTTTATGGAAATATTGTTAAATAATGATTTATTCTTCTTTATAATATAAAAAGCAGAAAAGAAGAAAAAGGAAAAAGAAAAAGAAAAAAAAACATATTCTCTTATGGCCTTCCAATATTCTGATCGATTTGACTTAACAGGTATACTTTCGCCTATATAGGTAGTAAATATATCATATCATGTTCCAACATATGCACATACGTATCGCATTCTCCATACAAAGTTGTTTAATGTTACATACTCGACATCAGCTTGATGAAAGTTCATGTCAGTTACGATATACCGGATACTATTTCTGAATGGGACGAAGCATTCGATCGACGTACATACTATCGACAGACTATTCATCCTTCCGCAAGGTATGAAGACCATACGATATCCGTGTTAATTTTCGAATATGCTTGTCCATTTCATTCAATGATTCACTACATCCTGTGACAAGATTAATTCGATATATCCTATGCATATATGCATTATATATATATAGTATAATACATATATATATATTATTATTATTATTATTATTATTATTATTATTAGTAAAAAATACACACGTAACTCTTGTATTGATTTTGAAAATTTCTTTAGTTAAAATAACTGAATGGCCCTGGACGCAACCCATCTTCATTTTACTCTTTCATAACTTATGGTAGATCTTTGATATATTCAAGATTTAATCGCAAAAACCCAACGAGGATAATCGATTAGATGGGAATAACAGATAAAAATTACCTTCCTGGCCGAGGAAAAACGAACCGAGATTCAAACTGATTATCCTTTCATACGAATACTTTAATTCCATAGCGCACCGGCGACCAGTTTTCAAAAGATACGAAAACGCTTGTTACCTAGTCTCGAGAGAATTGTATTTTCATAAAGAAGAAAATTTTGTACCTCTTGAAATAATACGAAAATGTTTAGTCAGAATTCAAACCAAATTTTACTCTCTGATTAGATTATGTTTATATCAACGTTAGTTAAGCTTTTCAACGTTTCGTATTTATCTTACTTATTGTATTCTTTTTTCGAAAAATTATACGAGTCGGTATATGCTTTTTTGATAAAATAAGACTTGTTTGATTTTACTCATTAATAATACTTCGAATGATAATGTATTTTCAAGTAGAAAAATATGCAAATATTTCTTAAAATTGAATAACTTTTCATAATAGATTAATGAATTTTCGTAAAAAATTAAAGAATTTTGAAATTTCAAGTAGATATTAATTTGTCGATTTCTATTATATTTACAAGACGCAAATAAGATAATCAAATTTAACAAAACTTGTACATTATTTTTCTTTTTTTACAAAAACACTTGTGACAAAAAATTCCTTTAATTTCGTTAAAATTTTGGAATACTTGGTTTAAAAGAAAAAAAAAAAAACAAACAAACAAAATCGATTTCTAACTTTTGCAATTAAAACGATCATGAAGAAAAAAAAAACAGACGAACAGTTTCAGATTAATCGAATAAAATGCGATCGATGTGAAAATATACAATATTAATAATATTTTCTTAAATTAAAAATGATATTTAAGATAATAGCTAACTCACCCATACAAAAATACACCCAGAAAAGATGTTAATTTCTCGGAAATATAGTCACTTACCTAAAACAAAAAAATAATCATATGTTACATTTACATTATGTTTCATTTCTTATTTAAAAATAAGAACGAAACGATAATTTATTTTCTATTGATAATTATATAAAGAAAAGAAGAAAGACTTACTGATGTTGGACAACGAGATAATTTAAAAGTAAAAATATATTTTAAATTAAAATGTTTATTTTAAAGAACATAAATAAAAAAGGAAAACAAAGATAGTCAACGGAGAAACTTAAATGAGTTATTAAAACAACTAATTATAATCGTGATTCTTCTTTCTTTTCCTGTTTTATATCTTTCTTTTTCTTTTTTTCTCTTTTTTCTTCATCCTTTTCTGCCCTTTTCCTTTCTTACACTTTTTTCCAACGAAATATATATTTTGTCACCTGTTTATTACTTTAATGAGGACATTTAATTAGTATGCCAGACAAAATATGAAACTATTGTTTTTTTTTATTTTTGTTTTTTTATTTTTGTTTTTTTATTTTTTTTTTTTTTTTTTTACAAAAATATATACATATGTACAAGAAAAAATCAAGCTCGTAGAATATGTTGTGGTGCTTTTATAGTTTTCTCTAATTTCAACGTGATTAATTGAGAAGTTCTTTTTCTCTCTTTCTCTTTCTCTCTCTCTCTCTCTCTCTCTCTCTCTCTTTCTATATATATATATATATTTTTTTTCTATTTATTGCTCTTGTCTTCGTTATATATATAAAAATAAAGTAATCACGAGACAAGAAATGGAATGAGTATGTGGAAAATATATGATTATGGATGATCGTTGAATTTGTGAAAGTTTCAGACGATTATTTTTCCTTCTTTCACTTTCAACAATTTCAACGAACAACGATAGAAATATGATGTTTTCTTAAAAATTAGCTAAACCAAAAGCTTTTATTCGTAAGAATATCATTTATATATATATATATATATATATATATATATATATATATATGTATTCACTATAGATTTAATGTAAAAAAGAAAAATAACGTTTGATGTATGAATCGATATTCGATTACTGTCAGATCCAACAAAACGTCCTGTCAAATATCTAAGAATCTCTTATCGATACAAGTAGCACAAAATCGGTTATCTGTCACATCTGGCGAAGTATATAATAAAATGTAGAAAATTTTTAATTAACCGTTCCTTCGAACGTTGATCATTTAGCATTATGAGATTAATTAAAAATAATGAAAAAGACAATTTGTAAAAGAAATTTTTAAATAGAAATAAAAGAAAAAAAAAAAAAACAAAGAAAAAAGAGAAATGAAATATCATTAAGAAAAGACACGATGAATAAATAAGTCGGCAAACGAAGATAATATGTGCGCACGCTGTTTGAATGCAATATCTCATAAATAATAATAAAAACTGTAAGGGCATAGAATAAAAAACCGATATACATACGTAGACGTTTATCCGATCGATATTTCACCTCTATATAATAAATATTGTATTATACGACTATTTTTACATATGATGATGAATCAGATGTAATAGTCATTCGACGTGTAACAAAATAGAGAGATTTGATATTCAAATTACTAGAATGTTATTCTTTTAATATTTATCAAACAAACAAGAAACAAAAGAAAAAAAGAAGAAAGATCGAGAGGAAAAGAGAGAGAGAAAAAGAGAGAGAGAGAGAGAGAGAGAGAGAGAGAAAGAGAGAGAGAGAGAGACAAACAAGAAACAATAACAAGCAACAATGAGTGAAAAGTTTATAAAAATGGAGTTTGGGAGAAATCGAACACGGGGTGTGTTTATATCGCAGCAGAGCGTGACCTTTTCCGGTAGGAAAAATCGCGATGGCTTTGCTCTTGCGGAAGATTGTTGAAATTTCTGGATGAAACGCGTCGTTTATACGGACGCGGCAATCGGTGGGCACATAATGCAGGAGAGATTCACGGTTCGTCGCTTTAAAAACGAGGTGAAGGGTGCCGTTTGTGAAATCGGTTGTGGAAAGACAAATCCGCTGTAGAGGTTATTGATTCGACTCCCCCTTTTACCCACCAACCTTCCTCTATCCCTCACTCTCTTTTCTCTTTCTCTCTCTCTCTTCTCTCTCTCTCTCTCTCTCTTTCTCTCTCCTCTGCTCTGCTCTCTCTCAACTGCAATTCATCCCCCTCCCTCATCCTACGGGAGCCGTTCTCCCTACACTTCGCAATCGTCGCTTCGTAGCGTCCTACATATGACTGCAGTGCCGTCAAAATTTCTAACCATTCCCTTTCTCTCCTCCCCTTGTTTCCCCCTCTTTCACACTATCCTTCTTTTCCCCTCCATATTCCGTCGCAGATCCACTTTACTCTCGTAAGTTCAAACGAAACGAACGAAAACGCGCCCCTTTTATCCTACTTCCCTCACTCCAATTTCAAAACACCCTGAAATCTACCAACGGCAAACTTTTCGGACGAACTTTCGAAAGGATTTTGCTCTTTCAACTAGTCGAATCGAACAGAAACTTACTTCAGATTGTATAGAAACTAAATCGTTATAGTCGTCGATAACAACAGACAAACACATCGCTTATGGCAGCGCGACGATCTTACAATTTCCTTAAAATTTATTTATAAAATATTTAACAGGAAAGAAAGAAAGAAAGATAGAAAAAAAAAAAAGAAAAAAAAGGAAAAGAAAAAGAAAAAAAAAGGAATGAAAAAGAAAGATGAAAAAACAAAGCGTTTACATCAAAATAGAAATGATATGGTTCTAACATTAGAAGTTGGATCGAAATAATGTACTTTGTGAAAAACCTCACAGGCACAAAGAAAGAGTCTACAATCATCCAACAGGATTTCCCGCCTTTTTCTCTCTTTTTCCGAACCGTCGCGTACGCTTGCTTCAGGGTGTTCTCTTTCTCTCTCTCTCCCTCTCTGTGTGTATGTGTGTGTGTATCTCTGTCTCTCTCTCTTTCACTCTCTGCCTATCTATCTATCTCTATCTCCTTCATTCTCAACGCTTGCTCTTCATCCTCTTATCTTTGGAGTAGTACCAACTTTTAACTAGCGCAAAACAAAGGAGCTTTGGCACGTACTTGCGGAACTATCTACTGCTCTCCCAGTTTCTCTTCACCTCTCCCTTTCCCTCCTTCCCTCTTTTCCCTTCCTCCCTTCCCCCCCCCCTCTCTCTCTCTCTCTGTCTAACCTTCTGTCGTACTCTGTCTTTCTTCCTTCTTTCTGTAGCTAACTCTCACCCTTTGGCGCTGCATATTTTACGACTTCTTCGAAAGAAGGAAACTTGTAGCTGATCACAAGATCTACCTCCTTCCATCTGCCTTGTGAGAATTAATGGTCTCGATACTCATGGCTGTTCGACGAAAATGTCGAAATAAGATGAAGAGGTCGCGACTTTCCTTTCGTCCCTTCTCCTTCTCCTCTACCACCTCTCCTTCCTCCTCCTCTTCTTCTTCTTCTTCTTCTTCTTCTTCTTCTTTCTCCTTGTCCTTGTCCTCCTCTTCTCTTCTTTCTTCCTTCCTTCGGTTCGCTTTCTGTATTACTTCCCTCTCGTTATTCTCTTTTCTTCTTCTTCTTCTTCTTCTTCTTCCTCTTTGGCTTTTACTTCGATGCACTTGGATTTATCGTCTTACAGCTTCACGAAACGCTGACCCGTTTAACGTCCCATCGTAGAATATTCCTAAGATTTATTGCCTTACCATAAGTCCCATTCTTTTATTGATTTTTTACTTTATTTCATTTTATTTCATTTTATTTCATTTTATTTCATTTTATTTCATTTTATTTTTTCGCTAGTCCGTCAAAGTGGATTCTTCGTTCATTCTTCGTTCTTCAATCTGTCAATCGTTGATATATTTATTAAAAAAAAAAAAAAATAATAAAAAATAAGAATAAAAAAAAATAAAAAAGATTATCATGGATCGAAGTAATATTTTTAATTCGGCGTTCATCCTTCCGAAATGAAATCGAAATAACGAAGTATTTTTCAACTGCAACGATATGTTTCGTAAGATAGATTTAATTAATTTTTGCGATATCGATCAACCTCGTATTATCGATGTAAAAATTATCGATGTATATTACCGATGAAAAAATATGTATTTACAAAAAATATGAATGAAAATGCACAGATACTTGTATATCTTTTAATCCAAATCTATTGTATTATTTAATACTATTCTTCCTTTTCATTATCAGTCCTTTTTTTAGAATATCCTCTTTCATTTCCGTGACTAGATATCTCCATTTCTTTGAACGTACACCCATGTAATATATCCATTCACGAGTTTTACAGTTTAAGTATTATAGCAGGTAGATGCCATTTTAGCTCGAGGCTTTGCAGCTAAAACCATTTTTATTAGCATTTTCCGAGCTCTCACGTCAAATTGCGACTTTCAGTTTTTTCATGAATTTCATTTGTAATTGTCAAAAAGAACAAAGCAAAAAGTTAGAAAAATTTTTGCTAGTCGACAAATGCGACTTTCATACGAAAACATTAATCTCCGAATGAAATGTCATAATATAAACAAGTATATGTATCATAATATAAACAAAGTTAATATGAGTAATTATTAAAAATATATTTTTTAATTAATAATCCTTATTAATAGTTCGTATTAAAGGAACCACATCGAGTTAAGTATTTTATAAACGTCAAACGGTTCAGATAATATGAAATTCTAAAAAGACAATTTTTAATGTGACTATCTAACAAGTAATGTATAAAAAGAAAAGAAAAAAAAATATATATATATATATATATATATATACATAAAAAAAAAAAAAAAAAAAAAAAACGAAAAAAATAAAAAAGAACAGAGCAACATCGACGGAAACGAGGATATTTTTGTTTCCTTTCATTTGTTTTCCATCTCTGATAGGTCGTATCCATTACGGTTGGTCGATTCGTAGCTCACGTTCTATTACTACTACTACTACTACTACTACTACTACTACTACTATTATTGGTAAGTAGTTCGAGCTATAAAATAGTATTCTAATGTAAGGCCGGAAAAGGTATATAAGTAAAAACATTGCCTTCTCGTTTTACAATCGGTCCGTGACTACTCTGAATATCTCTTACCTCCACGAGTCGTGATTATTTTCTTCATTTCTTTCTTTTTCCTTTTTTTTTCTCTCTCTCTCTCTCTCTCTCTCTCTCTTCTACCCTCATTCGAATCGATAAAATAAGTGAGAGTATCTCGTGGGGAGAGTTATATGAATCATAAATTATATTGAATATTCGTGGTATATTATACGCGTTCGTGCTTATTCCCTTCAGTAAAGTTATACATACTTTTGGTATCATATTTCTCGACTAACTTAAAATCAATCGAGTATATATATATATATATATATATATATATACATATATATATGCATATTATAATATGATATCAAAAGTGTGCGAAAAGAAAATCTAATGGATTCTTCTTAAAACCAAAGGAAAAATAGAAAAAAAAAAAACATATTGAAGCAAGAAGTAGAACGGTATAATATTTTGTCGAAAATAATAGAAATGAAATTGTAGAAATTTATTTATCGTGATAATATTATGAATTTACGATAATAGAAAATTTCTCTTCTTTATTCATGAAAAGTTCGAGGACGAGGAACGTGAGAATAGAGTTTCTACGGACGAAGTATTTCAAGTGTTTTTCGAAAGTTCTAAGGACATATGGATTATACTTAACATTAATGCTCAGAAACCATACGAAAGTTATTATCGATTCGTTTGTTCGACCAATAGAATAAGTTTATGTTGTCAAAGAGAGCATCCTATCCAGACAATGAATATTCACGATTAATATTTCATTGTGTATATCGCAAATCTCGAAAATACAAAGTACGAGATTATTAAGTCTGTCTGCTCTTCAATCGAGATGAATCTCGAACAGATGGTCATCGATCGATCGAACAAACAAACGATATTTGATTCTACTCGGAACTTTTTTATCTAGTTTTATTATTGTCTGTGTTTACCTGGACCTTGTCAATGTCAGACAACAAGATAAATATATCGATAACAATGGTAAAAAGAAACTGATTGCTTTCATACAAATAAATAATAATTAAATAAATTGTATTATTGTAATGTTTTTTCCTTTTTCTTGTTTTTTTTTTGTTTTTTTTTTTTATGGAATCAATAACTATAAAACATACTAGAGACGAAACGTGAAAAGTTGATGTCATTTATGGTATTCAAGTTGATGGGTAATTTTCAACTTGAAACATTATCTGATATTTAATAATATCTGTCTTAAACTTTTGCTGTAAGCTCTTTGTAAAATACAGTTTCGCAGGTCACGGCTTAAGTGAGACAGGATTTAGTACGTTACCGATAATAAGGGTAAAATATTACCAAGATAAAGACAATGGCGTGCTCATTTATAACAGAAAATTGTAAATGATATAACAATAAATTAATAATAACTTGTATATAAGAATAATTATATTACATGAAATGGTGCCTGTAACACAATATATTTATTCATGAAGTTGATTGTAAAATTATGTCATCGATTAATAATAAATATTTGTAATAAAATCATCGAAATCAACAATTAATTGTTGATCAACAATTATCAAATAATCAACACTCTTATTATTGAATCCCAAAGAATCATATTGATCAATTTAAAAGCCAAATCATGAATACTTCAATATAAAAAAAAAAAAAAAAAAATAGCATACATGTTACGTAGGATTAATTAGATATTTAAGATGATCGCAAACAAAGGAAGTATCATAATAATCCTAGGTATCTATGTGATAAAAGATTTCATGATAAAACTATTAGTTCTATACATAAAATCGTTAGAAATAAATTTATATCCCATTATCTACGAGAGAGAAAAAGATAGAGAGAGATAGAGAGAGAGAAAGAGAAAGAGAGAGAGAGAGAGAGAGAGAGAAAGGGAGAAAGAGAGAGAGAGAGAGAGATGTATTAATTAAAATTTTAATAAAGTTATCGGTAAATGGAAAGAAATCTATAACCTAAATTCAATCTTTTATAACTCATCCTTCCGTGTCTGGTCTCGTTCGTCAACTTGAAGGGATTCAAGAGAAAAGATGATAAAAATATTAGAGACGAAAGAAAAGAAAAGAAAAGAAAAGAAAAAAAAGAGAGAGAGAGAGAGAGAGAGAGAGAGAAAATAGAAAGGAAAAAAGAAAAGAGATATTTTTATCTATAGATTGAAATCGTTATAATGATTCGCCAGTCCGTATATTTACCGGTTATCGGGAATACTTTATAACGCTGGATGTTCCGCTTATAAAGTTCATTAATCCCATTTCAATGAAAGTTTCGAACAATGGCTGTGGGATACGTCGTCTGTCCTTTCTCAAGCTTTCCTTCTTCCACTACTACTTCTTCATCGATCGATTTTAGCAAGTTCCACTTTTCTCTACATACCGTCATAAGTCATTGTCATTCTATCTGTTCTTATGTTCTATTCGTTAACCATACACTTGAAATTAACGAACGTGATATTAGAAACTCGAAACGACATAGTCATTGTAAAACAATGTGATATAATTTTTTTTTTATCTTTCTTCTCTTTTTTTTTTCAAAAAAATTTCTATATACTTCTATAATTAAACGATCTAACTTCTATAATTAAATTTTATTTTTATCTATATCGTATCATTAAATGTCCGAAATATCTTTTTCTTCATTGATAATTAATTATTCACAATTACTCAAATAATAACATATAATGATGATTATAATAATAATAATAATAATAATAATAATAATAATAATAATAATAATAATAATAATAATAATAATAGTAATAATGATCTCTCTAACAATGTACAGAATTTTCAATATTAATTATTAATATGTCGAAAGTAGATACCATTTGTTACATTTATCCCAAAGGAATAGAATATTCTACAAAGCTTAGGAAATGAAAGGACCTGTATATATGCAGCTTTATTTGCACGCGTCCAAGGCGGATGGTTCATAAGCGCGCTCTACAAGTGACTCATTTAAACAATATTAACATCATCATGTTTCATATTGTCGGGTTATAATTTGTATAATGTTAATATCGAAGACATTTTAATAGACAACAAATTATATTCTAATGGATATAATGAGTGTATAAAAAATTATGAAAATAAAAAGTATACATATACATGGGCGCGCGCGCGCGCACCTACCTAGTAAAATAATACTTTAGCAACAATTATATTTATTTCTATAATATAAAGTAATCAAACAATTAGTCTAAATTTAAAGTAATAATTTTTATACAATAATTATAATACATAGATATCATCATAAACTTTTATTTATATATAACAATTAAAAGAATTCTTTTATTATTATGATATAAAAAATTAATTATAGTAAAAAAATTTTTTATTATAACGCGATATCATAATTCATTAAAAATTACAATAATTAGAATAATTTGTTATAGTTTAATCGTTCGAAAAGAAATAAAAGAAGAGAAAAAAAAAACAGAAAAAGAAGAGTTTACAAAATTAATGGAAGTTGCAATAAATTTATTTTATCGACGGCACGCTCGCGTTTTAGAAGTAAAAGCCACAGAGCTCGATAGCATCCACTCTGCGGCAGTTGTAATCCTCGAGTTCAAGGGAAACTCGCAACCTGATTCAGATTCAATTTACCGGATTGCTAACAGACTGTCCTGTTTTGTTTACAAGCGTATCCTCCGGATCGTTCGGCTACGCTTCTTCCGATTACGCGCGGTTTTTAATCCGACGAGACGACTCGAACCTTTCAAAATTGAATAATTGGAAATTGCGATCGACGTAGCAGTGTTCAATTAACTTGCAGATGAATTTAATTCATTGCGCTTGCCGAAAAAATGATAACTTTTACTCTCATTTGTATATGATCTCAATCCTTTTTTTTTTTCTTTCTTTCGTTTCCTTTTTTTTTTTTTTCTTTTTTTCATCGATCTATTCAATAATCTACATACACGACAAGCCTCTAATTGAAATTATAATATAAAGTAAAATATGATAAAATACGTAGTACGAATTATGCAAAATAGAAACAACGTTAGAATGAATAAACAAACGAAGACATTTTAAAGATAAAATTTTTCGGCGTAATATTTTTGTTTTTTACTATTTTCTTTTTTTTTTTTTTTTTTTATAACTTATTAAATTATTATATTAATTATTTAATAAAACACTGCAATGCAATCGACCTTATTCAAAAACTCAAGTTCTCAACTTTATTTTTTATTATAATTCGAATCGTTTATTTTATCTTAAAGCGATGTATACATATTAAATTGAAATATTTAAGGATTTAAATTTGAAGTAATTAAAAAATATTAATGATAACAATTAATAATATTGTTAAAAGCAATACCAAAATTCTTTTTTTCTTTTTTACCTACAAATTTGATAAACACTAATATAATAGTAAGATAAAAGTAATTACATTTTAATCAAAATAGATGACAAATATACATAGGTGAACGTAAATAACTATTATTAATTAATATCTAATACTATTTATATATTCATTTATTCCTTTTAATAAATTTCATTCAATGATTAAATATCAATTATAAAACACTACAATTGACGTGGTTGTCAATAATAATAAAAAAAAAATTTCTTTCTCTTTTTAACATTGACCTAAATCGATCAATAATTACTTTTCGAAAGTTCAAACGTTTAGTATACATTTAACGGTATCTGAAAGTGCTCTAGGGCAATCCAAGGAAGTCTAATTTTAACGACTCTCTCTCTCTCTCTCTCTCTCTCTCTCTCACTCTCTCTCTCCTCATCTCGAAGCTTTTCTTCTTTATTCCATCAATAAAACTTCGTTCTCGCAAACGTAAAAACTGTATTTAATTTACGATTGGTAGCAAGGACGACGACGATGACGACGACGACAAAGACGACGAAGACGACGGTTGCCGTGGTAAAAGTCTGTGTTTTAATTAACGTGAGGTGTATTTCGTATGTCTGCAACGATACGCAGCTTTTAAAATTCTTGAGTGTATTGCCAATAAAATCGTTTTACCAGCTCTTTCTTTTTCAACTATACTACCCCTTTTTCGTTCCCTCTCTCTCACTCTCCCTCTCTCTCTCTCTCTCTCTCTCTCTCTCTCTCTTCATCTCCCTCTCTCTTTTTCTTTCTCTCTTCGAAACTGATGGTGAACGATGTTTGAAGAGCAACTTGAAACGACGGAAACGTTAATTAAAATTCAGATGGCGCAGATTGGAGAAAATTTTATTTTCATCCCAAAAAAATTTCTCGTAATGGATAATCTAAGTCAGGGATTCTCAAAGTGGGATATGCCGTTAAAACTTGAAGGTACACGCCATAGTGGAACGGAATTTAAAAAAGAAAAAAAAAAAAAAGAAAAAAAAAGAAGAAATGTAAAAAATTTATTCGATAGAATCTATATCTCTCGATATACTTTTGAAGTAGTACAAGATTAAACCTTTTGAGACATTCTGTATGTCATTGATGAATTTAATTAGTACTATAATTATAATTTTATTTACTTACACAAAGGATACACCAATTACATACACATTTTTATGGAGTTATATGAAGCATAAAAGAATGAGAATCTCTGGTCTAATAATAAGTAAATC
>NC_140819.1:2522500-2527500 GCF_050613455.1 Vespa mandarinia
TGTCGGAAGTACAGTAAATTTTATCCCTTTTCCGTTTCCACGACACTTCGTTACACCTCGTTGCTCGTTACTCTTCGAGAAAGGACTGAGAGACAAATACCAAAAGAGGGAAGAAAAAAAGAAAAAAGGAAAAAGAAAAAAAAGAAAAAAAAATTTGCCGAGTTCTTGACGTTCTTTTCCTAAATGAGAAATATAAATCATTTGTTTCGTTTTGTTTTGATTCGTTTTGTTCCATTTTGTTATTGTTCTACTGATATATACATATATATTTTAATCTTCTCAAATTCTCGACGATTCTTTTGTCTATTATCGATTTATTACGTTTAATTCAATATTAATTAATTATTATCTAAAAATAATAAGATTAATATCGGTTGACAAAAGAAACGAGATATGATGATTAGAGTATCGTGATAAGTTTAAATTCGTACAATAAAAGAATTAGTTACTTTTTGTTTGTTTCAAGATCAATTAAATTTGTCTTTAATAATATATATTTTTCGATCGATTTATCGTTTAACAAGTGTTCCAATTAAAATGAGGGTTATTTATTAGAACTATTTATGAATTTATAATCGTCATATGTATATTTAATATATACATTTAATAGCATTAAATTAATAATCGTTCATTCAAATAGAAATATTATTATGTACGATTTTTATAAATATAAAAATATTAAAAATTTCGTTTGCTTATTTGGTCAGTTACATATGAAACTAAGTAAAAATTTTCGATAAATAAATAATTATTGCGAGGAGGAAGAGAAGAAGGGAAGAGATTTATCTTAATAATAGTAATAACAATATCGGTAATAGTAAATATCGGTTTCCATGCGACAAATTCTACATTCGTACGAAATTCAAATTTCATATAATCTGATGCAACGTGGCTTATGCATAAAATATAAAAGGAACATGGAAAGAAGAATATTGAAAGATTTAGATGTAGATATCGGTATACAATAAAAGATAAAAATCAATTGTAAATCGTATACGAATTTAAATTGTAAATGTATCAGCTGATTTCCATACTCATCAATTATATCATAGTTATGATTATATATATATATATATTTCTTTTTTTAATATTCCACCCAACACTTTTAATTAACATTAATTTAATTATACTCCACATTTAACGTATCTATTTCAAATTAATCAAATTATATGATAAACGAAAACTTACTTATTATATGGACATCAGAATTAAAATATCCAAAAAAGAAAAAAGAATAAAAAAAGAAAAGAAACAAAAAAGATGAAACGAAAAAAAATTCATATAAATAACAAACTTAATAATCTGAGTTTCATACGACGCGTTATACATGCACACGCATACGCACGTATAAATAAATACAGAAAGCTAGAGAAAATAAAATATTTCTTTGAAAATAGCACGATCTATTCATCGTTTGTTCTATTTCCGACAAAATCAATTCCCCCACCTCACCCCCTATAACTGTGATATAAAGTTATAACACTGATTTAAAAATATCCCCTTTGAGCTCTTCTCACTCAATATTTTTTGCATCAAAAGCGCAAGCTTCCCTCGTCAATTCAACGAAATAATCATTTTTATTTCGCAGAAGAAAACACTCGTAGTTGTTTAATTACAATGCACGACAATCACATTTGATCAATGAATAGAATATAGAAAAAAAGAACAAAAAAGAAAGAAAGAAAGAAAGAGAAAAGAAATAAAGAATTATTATTTATCATTCCAAAAAAAAAATAAAAGCTATATCATTTAAAATCCACTCCTTTATTTTTATCGAGAAATCAATCATATTAAATTCCATTGTATAAAAACGAAAAGTAACGTAGAATCCATTCTATAAATAAATATAAATTAGTTCATATTGCATTTAAGAATTTTTCATTAAAATCATATGAAACAAAGATAAGATAGAAGGATTATAAAAAAGAGAAAGAAAAAAATTTGATTTTGCATAGAGCTTCGGTACACGACGACAATTGTCACTAATTGTAGTGTACAAAAGAAAGGGAGGGAACGAGAGAGAGAGAGAGAAAGAGAGAGAGAGAGAGAAAGAGAGAGAGAGAGAGAGAGAGAGAGAGAACAAAAACGAAGAGAAAAAAGAAGAAAACGAGTGAGGGAGAGAAGAGAGAGAGAGAGAGAGAGAGAGAGAGAGAGAGAGAGCGAGAGAGAGAGAGAGAGAGAATCCTTTATGCCGCTAGTATTTCCTTTCATGTGGACGGAAAGAAATGAGTTTGCCGGTTCTATCAAAGTTCTGTGTGCCGGGACCAGTGAAATGTCAGCTTCGTTAGCCGAACAATGAAAGTCGGAGTTGTCTACTACTCGTAGCACAGAAATATTGCACAGAGTATAGCTATCTTGGCAATGATTGAAACTAGAACGAATGTTACTTTCGAAAGTGAGCACGGAGAAGATATCATCTTCGACGATAAAAAAAAAAAGAGAAAAAGAAAAATAAAAAAAAAAAGGTAAATACCTTAAAATCTTATAATTTATCATAGGTATTGAATTGACACAAGAATATTTAATCATTATCGCGTACCTAAATATATATATATATATATATATATATATATATATATATCAATACTTAAATTTACTTAAGATTATTTAAAATTCGATATCAGCTTTTTAAAGGACATTTATAAACTATAATAGAAAATAATTTTTAATTTTACTCGTAAATAAAATTCTTTAGAGAATGTTCGGTAACATGAGGTTACGAAGTAAAACGATGATTGATACTTTTACACGGTTAGAAAGAAACCCAAAGATGCTTGAAGACGGTCCACTTTATGTGGTCGACGACTAAAGCTCAAAAAGGAACGGTAAACAAGCCTTGTAAAAAGTTTTCAACGAGGATGAAACAACGAGTTACAAGGGAAGGGGAAGAATGGAAAGAGAGAGAGAGAGAGAGAGAGAGAGAGAGGGAGAAAAAGAGGGAGAAAGAGAGAGAGGGCGAACTCTGGGACAGAATGAACGTAAAAACAAGTACTTGAAAAGGTTGATATATTGACCTAAAGTAAACTTTCCGATATAACTTAACAAGACAATTAATACTTATATTATCAATAATTTTGACAAGAATATTTTAAACAATATCGTTTTTTTGATAATACTAACGAAAAACAATTAATAACTATAATATTAATAATTTTATGAGAAAACTGAATAACATAGTTTTGCGAAGAACAAAGTAACAAATCAAAGAAATATTAAAAAATTAATATTTTTATCCATGTCTTTTGAGTACAATCAATTAATAATCATTATTAAAGAATATTCATGATTCTTTTAATTGTCATTTTTAAAAAAACGAGAATATTACGTCTTAAGAGAGAAAAACAAAATAAATAAATAAATAAATAAATAAATAAATAAATAAATAAATAACGAAAAAAAAAAAGAGAAAGAAAGAAAAAAACCTTGGAAGAAAATAACGTATCGTTCGAACGAATCTAGGAATAGACGAGAAAAGAAAAATTGTAGAACGAGAGTTTCGATTGAGAATGAGAAAACTGACCTGAATAGCATTTCGTACGTAGTCACGAAAAGAGTAATACTACGATTTGCCATGGTATCCATGGCTATCTACCTCTCTCTCTCTCTCTCTCTCTCTCTCTCTCTCTCTCTCTCTCTCTCTCTCTCTCTCCCTCTTTCTCTCACTCACTCACTCGCTCTTCTTTTTCTCCTCATTTGTCGTTCTCTTCCATTTTCTTTCTTTCTTTCTTTCTTTCTTTCTTTCTTTCTTTCTACTTTAGTACGAGTTAAGGGTGGGAGTAGGTGTCTTATTCCTCCACCCACTTTCAAAGATATATCTATAATCTTTTCACGTACACCAGGAAAGCCGAGAAAATCCACGTAGGGATTCGGTTAGTACAAGGGGAAGTAAAGTTAAGAATAAGAATGGCTGAGTTTAAACCGCAAAGCGTCAAGTTCATAGGTTTCACAGAATAAATTCACCTCGGTTGCGTCTGGCTATAGTATAAGGCAAAACGTTGCATTGCTTTGTTCCCTCTTAAATCTTCTTTACACAAGATAAGGATAAGCTCCGTATTGGCCAAAAAAAAACCAATGATCATTATACTGTTTGATATTTTTTTTTTCTTTCTTTCCTATCTCTCGCACCCCATATATATATATATATTTATTTATTTATTTATTTATTTATTTATTTATTTTTTTAGGCTATTCAATGTCTATAATAAAAAAAATATTTATATAGTTCTAATTTTTAAAATTTTAATTATTCAAATTCGTGATCGCTTACCTCGTATAAGTTATGATAATTTTAATATATTATCATTGATATTTTATATTTTAAGAATTATTATATGAAAATATAATATAATAATTCATGTTAATAAGTATTATTTATGATTCATATGTTAAACATTTCATTAATTAATTTGTTTATTTATTTATTTATTTATTTATTTATTTATAATACAAAAAAAATCGTTTTGTTTTCCTTTCGACAAATTTGTAAAAGAAAAAAAAAATATATATATATATATTTATTATAATCTCTCGTATTAACATTACTAAAAAGATTCAGTCACGCTTAATAATGTCATATATAAAAAAGCATAAAGGAAGATATACGAAGATCTAATACATCTATCTAAAAAACAACCATCTAATAAGCAAATGGGGTAGATATACAATAGCGCCTACGGTGGTAATAGTAATAACGAGATGGTGATAAGTACTTCGAAAAAAGTAGTTCGAGTGAGAAACCTACTTAGAACAGGCGTGTCTACTACTAGGCTAACGTTCTTTTTCGACCGCACAGATGAATGGTAAGCAAAGAAAGAAAGAGAGAAAAACGAAAATGAGAGATAGAGAGAGAAAGAGAGTGAGAGAGAGAGAGAGAGAGAGGGAGAGAGTAAATAAAAAAAAAGCTAGTAAAAAACATTATAAAAAAAGAAATGAACGCTACACGATAATGAAATAGTTGCGGAAAGGCAGATAATGGGATTAAAGAGTGAAAAAAGCTACAG
>NC_140819.1:2532500-2540000 GCF_050613455.1 Vespa mandarinia
GTTGATTAATTAATAGTAACCAACAACATAGAACAATTACTATATATTACAGAAATTTTATTTCACTAGAAAAATGTAAACTTATGTGAGTATATATTTAGGTATACGTATATATATATATATATATATATATATATCCTGTTACGTGCAAAAATTTTTCCTGGCTATTATACGAAATCTTTTTATAAGATAATATATCGTAGTTTTCTTTGAAAATTCTATAGAAAACTTAAAAGTACTGGATGAATAAAATTATACATATTTATATCGTAGACGTATCATCACGCACATATATGTATATGATACATATATATATATATATATATATATATATATATATAGCACGTGTGCACACATAGACAAACATACCTATATAAAACAGCACTTTGAGAATACATTTTAACTGAAAACATGGAATATAGATATTGGTATTAAACAAATATATTAGTTATTCCGTTATGGTTATTTAAAGCTTTTTCTTTTTCTCTCCGTTACTTCGTTTTCATCATACTTATATCTAACATGCATGTAAAATATTTCACACATTTATTTTCTTTCAATGCCAGCAAAGTAAAGAAAAAGAGAGAGAGAGAGAGAGAGAGAGAGAGAGAGAGAGAGAGAGAGAGAGAGAGGGAGAGAGAGAGAGAGCAAAGAAAAAGGAAAGAAAAAATAACAACCGATATTTTAATCCGTGTAGTATCTATAACTAGAAATGAAAGTTCAACATTTTATCATAGCGTGAGTTATTAAAACTTTGATACCTCTCGTCCATACCATCTTTTTCGATGCAAACGTATATCACGAATACGCTTTGTTCTACGATCGAACGAAAGGAAATAGAAAAATAACTCTTGTTATGACCCGAAGCGATAATTAAAACTCACGTTCAAGCATTCAACGGGAAAACAAAAAAGATAAAAAGAAAAAAATTAAAAGGGGAAAAAAAATAAATCTCGATTTATTTTCTTTTTTTTTTTTTTTTCCTATAATTTTTTCATGGATGAGTATTAATATCGAGTGCAAACGTGCAAATGTTCTTCAATATGTTATTTTTTTTTTTTTTTTCTTTTAAACTTAAATTACGACGCATGTCGATATATCAGTAATTAATAAAATTAAATCAATCCATTCTTACCGAACAAAAACGACGTAGAAGATGAAAAAAGGAAGAACGACACGTCGTAAAAAAAAAAAAAAAAAAAAAAATCAAAAGGAAAAAAGGAACAAGAAAATTGTCTCCTTGTATAATACACTTAATGACTCAAAGTAACGAACTTTCTTATCGGTGAACAATCTACCATGAGATAAAAAGAACAAACGTTAATGGATCTAATGAAGAAAATCAAAAAGAAAAGTCTTTGTGCACGGCGAATGTGTCACTCGACGACTTTTAAAGACCAACTGAGGAAGAAAAATTACTCGTGAAGAATACCGTAATAATGATTTGATGATAATGATTTTATGGGATAAGCGAAAAATTTTGATGACCAAGAAATTATAATTTAACAAGCAACTCGAAAGATAAATATAACTCATCGTCAGTTTGAGCTCGTAATAAAAAAAAAAAAAAAAAAAAAAAAAAAAAATTACGGAAGATAATTTTTTATATCGACTCGCAATGGAGATTGTTTTTTTGTCTTTTTTTTTTGTTTTTGTTTCTTTCAAATCTCAAAGATACATTTATTTTTTTTCAAATCTCAAAGATACACTTCCTATCTTCAAAGTTCTACTGACCTCGAATTAAAGAAATCAAGGTCAGCAGACCTTCAACCTTCTCAAGAATAGTACAAAGTCCGATAGATTAATAGTCAACGCGATAGGAGAGCTAGAAAAACGTCGGCCAAAGATCCCAACGATGTTTCAAGAGAACGAAGAAAAGTATAGTTCTCTTGGATAATGTCCGTGATTCTCACACCACTGACAAGATAAAGAATAAATCTGGCTTAGAAAAGGCAGATCATTTGTCCTATTACCCTCTATATATCTGTCCTCTCCAATTTTGTTCTCCATCTCTCTCTCTCTCTCTCTCTCTCTCTCTTTCTTTCTCTCTTTCGTTACTTTTCAAATGAGAAAAGCTATATTCGTAGGTATTATCGCTTCAACTAATCTGATACGATCAGCGATTAATTCAAATTAATTTTCATTCGGATTATTCCGAAATTCGATAAGTGCAATTAAGTTACATGTTCGAGCGTAAACACAAATGAATTCGTTTAATTGTATTTCTCTGCCTCTCTCTCTCTCTCTCTCTCTTTCTCTTTCTCTCTCTCTTTCTCTCTCTTTCTAATTTTTCCTCTTTGTTCCCAAAGCTCTACTTCTCAATTACATTTGAACTTCTTCGGTATCGATTTAACGAAGAACTCGCACACTTTCTTCTTTAACATCTTCGTTTCCATTCAAAAAGACATTTTCCTTTATAAAATTCTCATGGTCGTTAATAAGAAAAAAAAAACGGCTATTCATCTCTTCATTCTTATCTTTCTTTATTTGTTCTTACGAACACATTCAAGGCAAATGCAACACAAACACGTACTCACGGACGCGCACATACATACACGCGTGCGCTCACATATACAGAGGCAAACAACACATTGACATAGAAATATATTTTTCTCGCGACAAACTCTCTTTTCTGCACACCACTGTTATCGCCATTGTTTTTGCAAACTCGTAGAAACTAACTTGCCGGAATAGCGAACGCGTTCGCTATAACTTCGACTTTTCGTCTGTCCTGCTAATTCTCCGCGCCAAATTTATTCGCGAAGTCAGCAGAACTTCAATGGAACGATAACTGCGTCGATCTAATCGAATCTAAACGGACAAGTTGCTTTCAACCGTAATCTAAACATGAAATAGTCTCATTCATTGAAAATTATACGTATTTATATGTATCCCAGAATGATACACAAGTACATATATATGATACAATTTACTGCAAATTGTCATGTAGCTTTTCATTTTCATTTTCATTCGCAACACGAATAGAAATTTTATTCCTCTTGTTTTTTCTTTTTGTTTCCTCTTTTTCTTCTTCTTCTTCTTCTTTTTCTTCATCTTCAAGAAAAGAGAGAGAGAGAGAGAGAGAGAGAGAGAGAGAGAGAGGATATTATCGTGATTGAAATTGAAACGACGTGACATTGATCTCTCTTTGCGATACATTAGTAGGATAAATCGCACGTCTGAATTTCTGTCCTTACCGAAAGTAGCGAATTTATGCGACTTTTATTTGATACGAGAGATTACTACCAAAAGAATGGCTATTGGGTTGTTCTCGAACTTGAGTGAAATCGGAACGATCACGTGACCGGGTAATATAAAAATCCGAATGCTTGGAAAAAGCTATATTACGACCCTATTAAAATAAGACCTTTATTATCTTGAATGGATTTTAGAACAGAAGTTTTTATAGTATACGATTGGACAATGATCTTTTAATCTTGATTTTTAAATGATATCATCTATGTCAAATGTAATTTCTATAAAATTTTATGTGTCGTCTTAAGAGATAAAAAAAAAAAGATAGAGAGAAAAAGAAAAAAACGGGAAGTGGGATTAAGAGGGAGAGAGGTAAAGGAGCATGAAAAATTTCTTGGCTTAATACAAACGCAACGTATGCTTTTTTCGTACTACCATTAACTATCGAACGAAAGTGCCCCGAGGTCACGACAGAAAGTTCACGGAGAAAGGACCACGTAGTATGAATATTCGTGACCCAGATATAACCTTTCCGAGGTCATTTACACATTCACCTAAATAAGATATGATTCTAAGAGTCTTCTCTCACGCTGCTCATGTGGACAGTCGAAGTAAGATGGCGTTCACTTCGAGCCAATCTTCTATCGCACGTATCACATCCAAATAGTTTCAAAGAGCCTTTACCCTCACCTCTAAAAAAAAAAAAAATATGAAAGAACTCCATTACTTTGGATCGTGCATCGATTTCGGAATTCAACTTTCTCGGAATCTAAGTAAAGTTAATGTTATTAATGTCGAATGAAAAAAAAAAATATATTCTTATCACGAATTCTTATATATCTTTAAATATAAAAAATCTAATAGATGATATATGGATTTATGCATAATAATTTTATTATTATTATTATTATTATTATTATTATTATTATTATTATTATTATTATATTTAATAATAATAATAATTATAATTATTATTATTAAATATAATTTATATTATTTATTTATTAATAATTTATATTAATTATTATTAAATATAATTATAATTAATTATATTTAATAATAATAATAATAATAATAATAATAATAATAATAATAATAATAATGGATCGTAAGCCATTTAAAATGGAAATAGAGTTCATAGAAGAACTCTATTTTAATCAATTTATTAAAAAATAATTTCGAAAGTAAAAAAATAAAGATCGCATAAACGAATATAATTTAATAAATTTTTACCAAAGACTAGGATATACTTATAACCAATCAATCATTTTTTTCGATATGATAATCGATTAAAGTGATTCGTTTCGAAAGAAAAAGTATAACGTCGAGTCGCATCAATAAAGAGATCTAAAGGATCTTGTTGGAAAGATTAGCAGTAGGTGCAAAATTTCTCGGTAATATTCAGGACGTTAACCGCCGTTGCGGTATCGCCGTTAATTACGGCTTAATCACCATCTACCATCCCCCTTTTCCTCCTCTCTCGCTGGCCAGTTTGTTCATGCTATCCCTGTATCGGTCACCGTTCGCTGGCCCCAATAACCCGTTAGCTGCCACACTGAAAATACGATGTGGAAGAAGAAAAAAACAAAACTAAAAAAAAAAAAGAAAAAAAAAGAAAAAAAAGAAACAAAACAAAAGCAAAAAAACCTCTCCCAAAAATAAAAAAAAAAATAAATAAAAATAAAAAAAAAAAGAGAAGAAACAGCTTACTAATCAGAGCCATGATAAAAGTGAATCAACGAGTAAATCGATCATGCTCTTTGCTCTAGAACGATCCACTGGACTATGTCAAAGCGGTAGAATCAAATTCCTTCCAGTTGAAATTTAATCAGGATACCTGAGTAAACATAATACCATACAAGGTACATAGAAATAGAGAGATGATATAAGGTCTTTGTTCAGAGAAAGATGAACAGATAAATAGATATACAGAAAGAGAATGAGAGAAAGAGAGAGCGAGAGAGAGAGAGAGAGACAAAGAATAATCAAGAGTGATCTCATAGAAAGATGACACGTGTAAAGCGTATCGATTTCGGCCTACCATAGAACGTGTCTCTGTACGGTAATAAACCCTCAATTTAATTTCTGGTCAGGAAATGGCTATGGATAACTAGAGAGAGAAGAAGGATATATACGTACATGAGGAAAGGAGATAGTTAGGTAGATAGAGAGAAAGAGAGAGAGAGAGAGAGAGAGAGAGAGAGAGAGAGAGAGAGAGAGAGTGAGAGGGAGAGTGATATTCGCAAGTCAGTGTCTGACTACGAGGGAACAAGATTCAAATACGGTCGGTCGGTTGGTCGAGCACGTCGAGGCATTGAGACGTAAAAGCATCCAGTGAAAGCAGAGCAGAAACATCAGCAGCAGCGGCAGTAACAGTAACAGCAGCAGCAACAGCAGCAACAGCAACAGCTATCCAGCCAGTTAGCCAACCAGTAAGAGAGTATAGCAACATCCACCAAGGCAAAAGCACGCTCAGCGCATTGTGCGCTGTCATCGAAACCTCCTCCTCCTCCTCCTCCTACTCTTCCTCGTTCACCATCTATCTCTTTTCGTCTCCCATTATCTCTCAAAAAAATTATATATACATGTATATATATATATATATATATATATATGTATACATATTAAATGTATATATACATATGTATGTATGTATATATATATATGTGTGTGTATATGTATGTATATATGAATATACTATAACACGACTCTCTTAGAGAAAGATAAAGATATAGATGGATTTTTTGCATCGTCAGAGATACGATAACCGGTCATGACGTAGACAGCAACGAGCTTGTCGCTCTTTACAAGAACCTACTTAAGGGCGACACCTGGGACGTGGATGGATACTACCATAGAACCCACGTCGAGAATTACAAATGTTCTATATGCAAAGTATACCGTTTTACGAGTGCGTACTCTACAAGTATAATGAAGTCAAGGGATACACGTAGCTGTGTCTGCACACTTCACTTCAGGCCGATGGCCAAGTTCCCTGTAATACGTGTCTCTTCTTTTGATCGTCGATCTCTATGAAGTTGAACATTCTTCAAAAAAAGAAAAAAAAAGAAAAAGAAAAAAGAAAAAAAAAAGAAAATGTAAAAAGAAAAAAAAAAGAAAAAAGAAAAAACCTTTCTTTTCAAGGATGGAATACCTAGAGAACAAGTGAAAGAAAAGTAAAGTAAAAAAATTCGATAATAAGGACAACCTCATTTCGAACTTACTTTTTATTTCTTTACTCACCTAATTTTATTAATGATCTTATCATCATAAAAATAAAACTTCTACAGATTTAAATTAATCCTTTCATATCTTTTTTTCGACCTATAACTATAACGAAAGTGGAAAATCCGTTGTTATTAATTTAATAGATCAATATAATATTCAATTAAATTTTCTTCCCAATGTTATTACCTTTATGAATTAAGAATGTTTAACGTTTAAAGAAAGATTATGAAGAAAAAATTCTTTTTTTTTTTTTATTTCAAATAAAGAATAATTAGTTCTATGAAAACGTTCCAAACAATTTACCGAAGTCGTCTCTAAGGTATAACGAAAAAAAAAAGAAAAAAAAAAGAAAAAAAAAAGGAAAACTTTTCAAAGTTAAGCCATCGCATAGAATAACAATTGTGCGGTACCCGTTTATACCTACTTTCTATTCATACCTACTTTAACCCGTGGAAGACTTTAACCATGTTTTTCATCTCTTTTAGCGCTAACCCTAATCGTAGTTGGACGCTTGTTCCTTTATAAGACCTATTCCATAGTCCTTTCCCCAAAAACATATAGACAAAAGATGCTACCTAAAAGTTAGGTGGATATATCCTGCGAGTGAACGGCTGTACTGAGCAGTATCGTACCATGCTCGGTTAGTACTTTCACAAAGAGAAGGAGACGTTCAGGAGCAGATAGAGATAAAGGATGCAAGATAGTAATAGACACAGAGAGAGAGAGAGAGAGAGAGAGAGAGAGCGAGTGAGAGAGAGAGAGATAAAGAGAGGGTGAGAGAGGTTGAGGAGGTCTTGTGGTTCGAAGAGCAACCAGTTGGTGAAACCGCAGGGACCGTCCTAAGCACTCGCCGAGATACGCCAACGGTTTTGGACATTCAGACTACTACGGTGTGCCGTAGTCGGTGCTTTACGAACTAAGAAGAGCAGATCGCAAACAAGCTAGTAGGGGTGAGCCTGCTAGTAGTCCGACTACTCGGTCGACCGATTCACCCAACCAACCTGACGGTCCCTCTTAAACCGCTTTTGAAACCACAGGAGTTAGGTGCGTTGATAAAAAAAAAAAAAAAATAAGTAA
>NC_140819.1:2545000-2557500 GCF_050613455.1 Vespa mandarinia
GTCGTAAGACAATTTCTCCTTGAAAAGAGTTGTAGCTTCGTTATACCGTCGGTCTTCCTTATCGGGGAAAAGGATGAATGGATTTTTCGCGAACACGAAAGACAAAAGGAAAGGATAAGATAAAGAGATCTCTTTTTCGAGATCGATGCGAATCCTTCCTCCTTTTTTTCTTTTCTCTCTCTCTATCTCCCTCGCTTTCTCTGTCTTTCACACACACACACACATACACACACACATTGTCATGAGAAAATCGTATGGTACTAAATTCAAACAATCCGATTGATAAATTACCATACTTTATGTGTTAACATTAGATAAAATATTTGCGAGATACAATTGCAATTATAATTCTTACGAAATCAATTTCATTTACTTGAGTAAATAATTGGAAAAACATAAAGGGAGATAATAAGTTCGATCTTTGTTTAATAGCATGCAATCCAATAACAACCAGTGATACAAAGTTATATCTCCTAAGTTTACAGTATAATATATAATTAATATTTTATAATAATGAATTCGTCCTCAATAAATGTCATTGAATTGCTAAAAGAAAAATATATAATCCCGTATAAGGAAGAAGAAAAAAGAGACAAACAAAAAAAAGAATGAATTTGACTGCAATTTTCCTCGCCGCTGATCCTGTAAAGAAAAAAAAAAATAAAAGAAAACAAAAATAGTTGACACCTCGTAACGTGCCCCACCAAAAAAATTTTGTAAAAAAAAATTGTTTCGATAGGTCCAATATCAATCGTGATATATCTATTTTTCGAGATAAACGTGACACCCTGTACATACATTTAATTTTCACTTCACTGGGAGTTAAAAAATATATGAATATTTTTAATCTATATAAACATCTTTATATATATATTTTTTTTTACAATAAATGAACCTAAGTAATTTAATAATAACAATTTATATAAAATTTGAATAAAAAAAAATAATAATAGTAATAATAAAACGACATTGAATGGAGTATCTCGATCTTAAGGAAAAAAAAAAAAAAAGAAAAAATCAAGGGCAAAAACAATGAGAAAAAAAATTTGCATTATCAAGGCGAAAATGCGATTATGAAGACGAGAAAGTGCTTTTCATCTCGCTAAATGATTCCTCACTTCGAAAAGGGATATCGCGTACGCAAATTTTACAAAGCGCAAGAAAATAAACGTTTCATAAACGAGAGTTAAGTTGCGCAAATGGAAACGAAGCTTTGAAGTAATTCATCGCGGAAGAAAAATAAAAGGTTCGCGAGGAACGTGCCAGTATTCTTCTTTGTATGTCTTAACTCCATCTCTTCCTTCTTTCTCTTTTTTTCACTCTATCTCTCTCTCTCTCTCTCTCTCTCTCTCACAATCGACATTCTTTCGCCATTCCTAAGCTTTATTATGCTCGCGAGCTACGTTATTTTCACGAATTTCTTAACAAATTGACTTATAACACATGTTTTCACATCAAACAAAACGCTCGACAAATGAACTGATAATTGAGTTATATTTTATCATCGTTATTTTTTTCGAATAATCAGAATTTTCAATGTAATAAAGCACTGTGATAATGAATGTGTCTAAAAAAAAATAAGATCTCTCTGGCTCTCTCTCTCTCTCTCTCTTATTAATCACAATATTTTTTTTTTCAAAATTATCAACCTGTCCGAAGTATCCTATCTCTTTTAAAATAAAAAGTTTATCAAATATTTTCGTAGTAGTTTTATCATGGTTAATAAATGCAATATATACAGTTGTACTTAAATCTTTCATAATAGAAAAATAATATCTTCCTTTCTAACCGCATTTCCTTCCCTCGTTCGTATCTCCATCGAAAATTATCAGTTTATTTCGTATGCGAATGAATAATAATTAATTACATAGGAAATTGCCGGATAACAATGGTAACACATCATTAGTTACTTTCACATGATATTATCATCATATCAACGATGTTACTTTCGCTTAATTTGTTTTGTAATCAACCTATCCTGTTAACGCAACAAATCCACGATTAATTATGGCGCGCACGTTTTACAGATTACGAGGAAACCGCGAGTTGTGAGTCAGCCGTTACTACTTTGTTAAATAAACATCATATTGTCGGAATTAGTTCTACTGTATTCACATACGAATCGTGTAAATAATCGAATTAATTCCTCACAAAATGGGAGAAATATTAATTAATTTGACGATTAATATAACAAGTTTTCAAGATTTCAACAATCAAACTGTACAATCGGATAGAGATAAGCTTGCTTACAATAAGTCAGGATTATAGCCGGATTAAAAAAAAAAAAAAAAGAAAAAAGAAAAAAGAAAAAAGAAAGAATAAAGAAAAATGAAACCAGCAAAAAAAGAAAAAAAAAGGAAAAAGGGGAAAAAAGAAAAGAAAAAAGAAGAAAATGATGGACTTTTTTGTTTCTTATGACATTCTTTCAAAAATCGATTGAATACTCGACCATTGAGAATCTATCGATATTAAACCGGCTAGGTTTTAAAGCGTCCAAAAGTTGTTCGGTCTCGATTATCGATAACCCACAAACATCGAGTAGTAAGTACCTAGTCACGAAAGTATAACAAGGACAAGGAAGCGGAAAGGTTCGAAAGCAGGCCGATTACTCTTGATCGAGCATCTCTCAGCTTACGTTTACGGTCGAGTAACTAGAACGAAACGCCCGTCTTCGTCTAACGTATTTATATACGTATATATATATATATATATATATATATATATATATATATACATATATATATATATATGTACGTATATATGTATGTACTTATGTATGTATATATCTATAGACCTACGTACGTATGTATGTACGTATCTATGTATGTATGTATACCTGTATGTACGACTATCGATTGTCCTGCGTCTGGGCTTTGGCTCCAGCTACGAAGGGAGTGGACGAGAGAAGGGAATTCACTCTATATGCTTACACATATACCACAGGCCAATGCCGCAAACACACCCTAAATACGCGGGAACCGAGTAGTATGCCGTCGAAATGGCGACACTCGGCAAAGCGGAGACCGGATATCGATGCAAAGCGATACCGCAACATACCTTGAAATTCCTTTGCCGGACACTTGATATCATATTGCGAAAGATTTAAATCAATTTCCAAGTACGAGCTCCACGTTCGACCTTCTCCTCATTGCGATTCATACAATTCGATGATTTTACATATATATATATATATATATATATATATATATATATATATATATATATTGGTCGTAATAATATATTAATTTAGAACACCGTTTCTAAAACTTTTCCTATAAGGGAACATTTCACTAATTCTGATATTATAATAAAACGACACATATATTGATTATTTTACAAAATATGTAGATATTGATAATAAATAAATTAACCAAACAAATATTGGAATTATTATTGAAACGAAACAAACATTTATTCGTAAATTTTGTAATTATGTAAAAGTAAACACTACGAAATATAATAATTAATTTTCATAAGTTAACATGAAAAATTTTCATTTATTGACTTTCCGTTGAATATAGTTTGAGAAACGCTTATTTAATCTTTTTTAAAATATTAGTAATTTTAAAAGTAATTTTAAAATAAAAAAATAAAATAGTAAAATAAAAAAGTAATTTTAAAATATTAGTATGTAATTTAATTGAAACGATTCTTATTTCCTTCTCATTTCGATATAGTACGATGAAACAGAATTAATATTTTTAATATTTATCTGACTATATTTCTTAATAAATACAAAAAGTATTTGAATCAAAGTTTAACAATGAAAACATTCGATGACAGTTCGCGAATAATTTTACGAACTCGTATATATATATATGTAAAGAAAGGATTAAATTACACATTTAAATTTCATCTATATGAGTATGAAATACATATAACAGATGAACGCTCTAGATTAAGTTACACCCAAAATATATATATGTGTATGTGTGTATGTGTATGTATGTATGTATATATATATATATACATATAAATATTATATAATATATATATATATATATATGTAAATACATATAGATATAATATATTATATATATATATATATATGTAAATACATATAGATATAATATATTATATATATATATATATATGTTCTCGCATATACATATGTATATACGAGAAGTCCACGACAGATGTTTCCTAATCGGGAAATCCTCAGGTGTGACAATCCCTGAATTTGTTGTCTGTTTCGTATAATCTGATTGCTTCTTCCTAGAATTCGTCTTATCGCTTATCTTACAAGAGCGGATTAACGAATTATACTGCAAAACTTAGCTCCTTTTAATCCGATAAATACCTTCAAGAAAATGTAATCACACAATAACCTTAGATTTCAATAATTGGAATAATGATTTACAAATATATTTATGACATTATTCAAATCTATATATTATTACCAAGATTAATAATTTAAAAAATTATCACTTAATTATCATTTTTAATATTAATAAATTTATATTTCCATAATATCGTCTTTATACTTTCTCGATATATTCGTAAATATTCGTTCATATCTAAACTTTATTACATTAAAAAATAAACATTAAGCATTAAATCTTTAAATCGCGATATATCATAAATCCATGAAAGAATTCAATCGAGGGCGATGACGTAATAATAAGTAAAATCTTAAGAGAAAAAAAAAATATGAACTAAATTAAAGGAGGTAAGAAATATCGTCGAAAGAAGTAAAAAATCCGTGTAAAGTCGGACGATGAAGCACAACGTGGCGTGCTTAAGTTAGCTTAGAGTTTAGACCGAGTACGATAAAGACATAAAAGTCTCAAAGAGGGTTGAGGACGGAGATAGGGTTGAGGAGAGGGTAACAAGAATAACGCGAATTCGTGCCATTCCCAGCGACACATTTTACGAGGAAGAGGAGTAGAGAAAGGACAAAAAAGGGGGAAAGGGGAAGGAGGATATGAGTGGTACAGGCCGCAGGCTGTCAAGAGCGAACGGTGGGTGGCCGCTTTTTTCAGTTGGCACTTTTTGTCAGAAACGACGGACGTGCGCGCACGTTCAAAGAGAGACAAAAAGAGGAACGGAGTGAATATGAGAAAGAGTGAGAGTGAGTGAGTGAGTGAGTGAGTGAGTGAGTGAGAGAGAGAGAGAGAGAGAGAGAGAGAGAGAAAGAAAGAGAGGCTTACGTCGTCTGTACAGCAATGAACGAAAGCTCATGAGGAAGGAAACGAGGACGAGCATTTCTACGACGGATATGCGAGAAGTTTCCAGTAGAGGAAACAACGTCGTAGCTTGCGTATATAGTTTGGTCCAGCGTGCGTTTCTACCTCTCGTTTCCTCTCTCTCTCTCTCTCTCTCACTTTCTCTCTTTCTCTTTTTCTTTTTCTCTTTCTCCTTTTCCTTCCTACTCTTCTATATGACATACAAACAGCTCAAATTCGCATCGTTTTACAGATCTGTAGATCTTTCTCTTTCGTTGACTCTCTCTCTCTCTCCCTCTGTCATTATATATATATATATATATATATATATATATATATATAGAGAGAGAGAGAGAGAGAGAGAGAGAGAGTGAGTTCCAACGAAAAATGTAAAAAAGTGTAAAAGTGTAAAAAGGCTTATTATAAAATCTATTGAGTTTTTCGAAAAGCGCTGACAGATCAATTTTATTTTCAAGATGAGATTGATACTTATCGTAAATTCACCTATTTTGTAGGTAACTCTTTAACGATGGTGAGAACTCTTTAAAAAATCTTCTCAACTGGAATTAAATGGTACATAATTTAAAAGATCTTTTAATTCTATTTACAATGATGCTATTGATTTTCTTTCTCTTTTCTGTTTTATTTTTTATTTCTTTGTCAATAGTTCTCAAGAAAATGCGTTTCGTAATGTCATCTTGTAAACAATTTTCATTTTGTTAAATCGTGTTCGAAATGTCTATTGCATGACGAAGTAATAAAGTATTTGATCAGAGTTATATCGAACATTTTGCAATAAAATCTGTAACCACGATTGGACGACTCTCATAGATCATAGTAAAGTCAAATATAATCATTATTACGATGTAACCTCCCTTGACACCATTCAATACATCATACAAAATTCGTTTGAAAAAATTTTTTGTAACATTTTTAGTACTTCAAGAAATAAACACGTATATACATATAAACAATTGTAATATGCAAAAGCAATAAATGTATATAATATGCAAATGCAATAAATGTATATAAATATAATGTACATACATATTGTATATATAACATATATACATATTGCATGTATAATGTATATACATAGTAAGATATATTTGTATGTATATATATGTACTTTACTCTTACACGTGTATCTATGTATATATATATATATATACATATATATCATTCTCTCTCTCTCTCTCTTTCTCTCTCTCTCTCTCTCTCTCTCTCTCTCTCTCTCTCTCTTCTTCACTCATCTCATTGGTTTACTCTTCACGTTATTGCGACAGTAAGAGCTTTCCTTGAACGAAATCCTCGTTTCCGAATTCCCCAGCAACGGACTCGTATATATTTCTCGATACATTCGATACGCTCCTTCGATTCTACTCCAGGAGAATCCTTTATATGTCAGACAGTAAGAGAGACAGAAAGAGAAAAAGAGAGACAGAAAGAGAAAGAGAGATGATTAAAAGAGACAACGTGATCGTATAATTAATTGTAGTCACTATTGTATATCCTGTATTTATATTTAATATCTAAATCGTCATTCTTCCGAGAAAAAAAAAAAAAAAGAAAAAAAGAAAAAAAAAATAATTATATCTCGAATTTTTCTTTTCAACGAATATTTTTCCTTATTTTTCTACAATAGATTTATTAACATTCAATGTATATATATAAATACAAATATTTACTTTAACCTTACATGTATCGGTGAATGCATTAAAATGCTTATTATTATTTATGTTATTTTTATATTTTATTTTTGTTTTTTTTCGTTATAACAGCATTAGTACGTATCATCACATTCTATCAAATCAATCTAATAATATATAATAATATTCAATAATCAATCTAATTATCAAATCTAATTATCAATTAATATCAAATCAATCTAATAACATATAATAATACATAATAATAAGTTTGTGTTAAAAGAAAAAAAAAAATAATACTTATGTATCATATGAACTAATGAAATCTAAAATAATATCTAAAATAATAATCTAAAATAATAATCTAAAATAATAATAAAAATCATCAAATTTATGTATTTTATAAATCTCTAATGTCAGCGATTTGTCTGATCAAAATCGATAATGTATCACTTAAGAATCAATACGCCATATTAACGATATTATTCTTTTATTAAATTTTTTTCAAGGATACATTTGAACGACGTAGAAAAAAAGTTAGATAAATGAAAAAGAAGAGCATGAACGTTGAAAGAGATAAATAGGAAAAGAAATAGAAAGGATAGTTTTCTCACGGACAACATAAGACGACCACCAGTGGGGTAGTAATAGACTCTAGAAGCTTTACTATCACTGTTTACAAGGACGAATAACGATTCATTCGATCGTTCGCCTGATCGAACGATGACGATCTATTGACCTCCAGTATCTTCTATGAATGTATGTGCCACGTAGACAAGAAGATCAAGAAAACACTATCATGAAAATGAGTTGTATCGTTAGACGAGCTGTTCTCAAACGATCTTATAGCAAATATTTTGCTCAGATTGACATTTTTTTTTTCACGTTAGAATCCTGAACAGAAATTGTCCATGATTACGAACAGCTTCGAGACGTATCAGAGACATGAATTTGCACGATAATAAAATGGAGCTAATTCTGATTATCTAATGATTTTTATCAATTTTTTTTTTTTTTTTTTTTTTGTTTTAAAACATACATATAATAATCAAAAATAAAATCTTTTTTTTTAACACGATTAAAAAAAAAAGAAAAAAAAAAAAAGACAAACGACAAAGAACAAAGAAGAGAAAAGTTTCGATGGTAAATTAAAAAAAAAAATCAACGATATAAATCAATTCGAGAAATACAATAAATACTATCAATCCTCTTAACCATTCGTAATATTTCTCGAATGATACAAATTAACGATAATATAATTACATATTGCAACTACGAAAAGAATGATTCCTTTCTCGAAACGCGAATTCTCTCACATCAGTTTGATTGCCAACGTGCATTTGTCCGAGAATTACTTCGATGACGAAAGCGATGTATCAGCATTAACACTTTTGCCGGTCACAAAACCGAACGGCAACGAAATTTCATGCGTCAGCACTCGAGGGTTCTAAAACGAAGCGGTTTCTACAAAACAGAACCAATGCGCGATAGAATAAAAAAGAAGGGGTGGAAAAGTGGTTATTGTTAAAACCGAAATTTGAAACGTTCGCGCGTAAACTTCGTTTTATTCCTATCGATATGTTCTCGTAGTATCTATACGCGTGTATCGAATATTCTACAATTCAAAATCGAAAAAAGACAGAGACAGAGAGAGAGAGAGAGAGAGAGAGAGAGAACAGATAGATACATATGTACATATATACAATAAATATCTTCATGAATCGAGTCACGTTTGACAAGGGTTATCGATAGTTTGATTTCGTGGCTAGTCTCTTCGTACATTTAAGCTCAATCTATTGACAATATTGAAAGTTATCCTAACAGATGTACAACGATCAACTTGATACATCTTTCTATCTTTTAGTTTATAACTAATCGAATCGGTAGATATATATATATATATATATATATATATATATAGAGAGAGAGAGAGAGAGAGAGAGAGAGAGAGAGAGATATGATGAAACTCGTAATTTACAAGAGTGTAGCTTTATATGATCTAGTTAAGACATAAAAAAAAATATATATATAGGTACAAAAAAAAGGAGAAACAGAAAAGAAGATGAAAAAGAGAGAGAGAGAGAGAGAAAAAAAGAGCGTAAGAGAATGATGAACTATAGAATCGAAGTATATTCATACGAATGATACTATCAAGAAGTAACAAAATTGAGAACAAAATCGAAGAATATAGTGAAAATTGAGAAAGTTATCCAGATAATCAAATGATAGCTATATAATCTCAATAAGATCTGAAAAGTTTTGCCAAAAGTTTTGGGGTTACAAATTAAAGGATAGCGAATCGAGAGAAATGAAAGAGAAAGAAGAGATAGAAAGAGTGAGAGAAAGAGAGAGAGAGAGAATGAGAGAGAGAGAGAGAGAGAAAGAGAGAGAAAGAAAAAGGAAAAAGGGGAGATAAAAGGAAACGAAACTTTATCGAACGTAATGACCACTTTCTTACCGTTTTAACCGGTCGAGTGTCTCTCGAGCTAAAGTTCGTGGCTGATTTCTATCCTCCAAGATTTATTCTCTCTGCCAGTCAAGAAGAATTACTGACATTCGTTCGATAATTGACAGTTCAGAAAAGGAAAAAAATAAAAAGAAAAGAAAAAGAAACAGGCAAAAAAAATAAGAAGAAGAAGAAGAAGAAGAAGAAATAAGGTAAATATATACGTATTAGAACAATTAGAAGAAGAGAACGTAAATCTTTTTCTACCCGTACAAACACTAATTGCAAGTTTATTCCTTAACGATGTTTCTGATTTCGAAAAGAGGATATATATATATATATATATATATATATTGATTGTTTTTCTTTCTTTCTATTTTTCTTTCTTTTTCTTTTCTTTTTTATTTTTTAATTAATGTCCATTAATTCACGAGATTAATATTACGAGATCTCTAGAATATTTAAAATTTTCAGATTGTATTTTAAATAAAAAAAAAAAAAAAGAAAAAAAAAATCACTTTCATAAACCATAGTTCTCGATCTTACTTTTCTTTATTTCTTCTTTATATCGACTCTGATGACTTAAATACTATTATTATTATTATCATTATTATTACTATTATTTTTGTTGTTGCTGTTGTTATTGTTGTTGTTGTTATTGTTATTATTAATGTTAAGATACTGATTGTATAATAATATTAATAGGGTTAAAGTTTTCGTATAAGAATTTATAAATAAAAAGTCTATATATATAATAAACTTTAACGAAAATCCAAAAGAATTAGCTTCTATTAGTCCATCTCTGTAGATCGTGATAATGCAATAATTAGGCAAACGATTCGATACTCCTATTATTCCGATTTCGTTATCATAATGGTTGTACAATACTGGAAATTGGTATGTATTACATCATCCCTTGCATTTCCATCGACATCACATTTATAATTATCCAAGTTCGTCATTATTGCATTTTAATAATCGTTGGTTACGATAATTTCACTTATTAAAAAAGATATTAATAAAATATTACCAATCTATAAATATATATATTTTTTCCTTTTTCTCTTTTTTCATAGTTTGTAACCAAGCACTACATATATTATTATACGTAATTTATTAAATAATGAAATATATATATATATATATATATGTCTAATAATATAGATCATTCATCATTTCATCTAAAAATATTTTCAATTAATAATTATTATTTCAATTAATAATTATTCAATTTATAATTATTATATTAGGTTGGAAACTACGAAACGGGCGTTTTTGTTTAGTTTTATTTTCATTCAACGCCCGTTTTATAGTTTCCAACCTAATATTAAATATAATAATTATAATTATATGATAATAAAATTTAACGATTTATAAAAGTTATGTTTCCTATTTAGAGTGACAATTTTTTTCTTTTTCTTATTTTTTACTCTCTTTCTCTCTCTCTCTCTCTCCCTCTCTCTTTCTCTCTCTCTCTTTCTCTCTTTCTCTCTCTCTCTCTCTCTCTCTCTCTCTCTCTCTCTCTTTCTTTCTTTTTGCTTTTTCTAAGCAAAATTAAAAAAAGAAACAAATGAAACAGTGCGAAATAAAAGACACGAACTTTTTTTAATATGACAATACGTCATTGAATAATTCAGTTTACGGGCAAATCGATCGATTTTCAATGCTTCAGAATCTTTTATTAATCGAATCGTTTTTTCTGCCACTTCTGATTGGACGAACGCCAAACGTGCACGGAGATATATATGCATCTAAACGAATATCTGACGAACTATTAGATTCACAGATAAATTCATTGTTCATCGCGCTTGTGTTTACGATCTCGATATATGAATTCCTTTTTCTTTTTTTTTTTTTTTTTTGTACGCTGTCACAAATATTAACTCCTCTATTTTATCTTTGAGTTACATTTTCAATAGATACATATATACACATACACACATACACACACACGTGCGCGCGCGCGCACGCACGCATGTATATAATATATATATATATATATGAATGGCTCGTTTTATTGATATCTACCGACTATATTATATATATTTCACTGGTTTTACAATATAGATATCTAGGCGATTTCACAACGCTCTGAGATATTAATATTCTGTTTTATTCAACGACCAAGTCGATCGAGCTGGGAATTAAGTGTCCTTTATCTCGCTCGCCTCATCGTATTTTCAATTAATGACCAATTTCTGACAATACAAAGATATATTAAAAAATGGCTAAAATTGAAAAACGATATAAACGAAGAGTAAATCCATACGTTTGAGAAAAAGGAGACAAAAGGAAAAAAGAAAAAAGAAAGAAAAAGAAAGAAAGAAAGAAAAGAAAAAAGTTAAAAAAAAGAGGAGGAAGAAAAAGAAGAAAAAAGAAAAAGGAACATATTTAATTGATTTCAAAATAAAGAGAAAATTTCAATTAATATGATTCCCTTTGAACTCGTCAACGAAGTTACATTTGATAATCTGTGATAATCGTTCATTTATTAGCTTTGCTATATCTGTGATATCAAATGAAATTAATTGAAAAATATGGAAAATCAATTCTTTAACAATATTTGTTGTCGTTCTTTTTTCTCCACATTCGTAAACAAATATTATAACAAAGCAATAAAATAAAAATTTATATTCTCAAATTAGAACTATAGATTAATGAACATAATATTATGATAGATACGTACGAAGGATCAAATCATATACTACATACTTACGCGTACATACACGCGTGCATATGTTCGTGCGTGCATGCGTGCGTGCATGGGTATATGTGTGTGTGTGTGTGTGTATGTGCGCACTTACCTATGTTCTCAACACATTTCAATCAATAACTCAAGTATTTCATTCCGCTTCTGTAAATTAAGCACGCTACGTAATCGAATTATCAACAAATTAATCGATTTAATCGATTTTAATGAATCATTTCATTCAAACAAACATCGCCATGACTATAATAATGCAATCGATCGATTCTTTCGATTATAAATAAATTCGTTAGGAGGAATTCATTATAGTACGAAATTCATTTCAATTTTTATCAAAAGTAATTTTTCTTTTGTTATTCCTAAAAGTCAAAGAATACTATATCCTTTTATTATTATTATAATTTTTTTTTTTTTATTATCTATGTCTACTTTGTATTAGTTTTTATTAAAAGAATATATAAATTAATTAATTAATTATCGTTTATTTTCTAAAAACTGAATGTCAACGATATTAAAGATTAATTTCAATTATA
>NC_140819.1:2562500-2575000 GCF_050613455.1 Vespa mandarinia
TCTCTTCGATGAGTTGAGAGATAGAGAGTGAGATATACTTATATATACATATATATATATATATATATATATATATATGTGTGTGTGTGTGTGTGTATATATGTATATATATACGCATGTATATATGTACGTATGTATACATGCATATATATATGTATGTACATATATACGTATATGCATGTATATATGTATATACGTATGTATGTATGTATGTATATACATACTCTATGATCAGGAAGATCGTGCATTCGATGTTCCATAGCAACGGAGGTATAAATCATGGCAAATTAGTCTACGAATAATTGGATTTTCGCACACACACACACACGTACAAATAGACAATTCCATACATTTCAAATCAATATTGGAAAACGCAGTTCAGATAATAAACATAGTAAGGATAATAACAAAATTCTTTTCTGAAAATAAAAAAAGAAAAAAAGGAATTGCTCCAAGTACAATTAATGTCCGAGCAATTTGTCAATTTCTACTTTCTAAGCATAGAAAAAAAAAAAAATGAAATAAAAAGTGAAAGAAAACGGAAGTCCGTAGTAAGTAGGACATCATTTGCATCCACTCAAGTTCGTATTCTCGTCTGAGTATGATCATTAAAAATTTCAACGAGCGAATCGTCGTTGGTATTCCTGAGAAATAACGGTACTGTCGGGAAATAAAACAAGAAGAAAGAAAAAAAAAAAGATTAAAAAAAAAAAAATAAAAAAAACACCGAAGTTAGTAGTACACAGCACTATCATCTCGATGAAAAAAAAAAAAAAAAAAAAGACGTAACGATGAAAAAAAGAGAATTAATCCATTGAAAAAAGAAATATCTATTTTTATAATGACAATGAAAGAGAAAGAAATATTTGTGAAGTAAAATTGTTTCATTAACATACATATAGATTCATACACACATACATACATACAAACATACATACATATATATACATACATATACATATATGTAAGTATACATACATATACATATACTTACATATATGTATATGTATGTATATATACGTATATATGTTTGAAGTGTTTCTAATACCGTTATGTCTATATACTTCAGTATATAGAAACAGAGGATCAAATTTGCACGAATCACTTACTAGCCCGTAAGCAAATTTGTATTTACTGGTCGTTTTCACTTACTTCGCTACGGTAAAACTTCATGAAACGAGATAAACCACGAATCCCTTATGCATTTAAGGGAGATATGATGAGATATCTTCCAGTAGATTTCCAAACCTACTATATCCATGGTTATATGAATCGATTCATATACCTTCGTCCTTTGAAAATAATTTTATGATGGACGTCTTACCGAGTAAGGAGAAAGAGAAAAAAAAAAAAAAGAAAAAAGGAAACAAAAAAGAAGTATTAAAAAAAAAAAAGAAATAAAGAAAAGAGAAAAGGAGAATGAAAAAGAGAGAAAAAAAGTCTTGATTAAAAAGATATCGTATAGTTTAATATTACGTTAATTAAAATCTCTAAAAAGAAAGAATAAAAAGTAATAGAGGAAAAAAGAAAAGGGAGATTATAATCCTTAAAAATCTCTCATAAAATTTAAAAAAGCTTGAGAAAATCAAATGCGCCGTTGGTATACATCGGTGACTTTGTGATCGCCCATTTCATCGGTAAGATTTATGCATTATTTCGTTCATAATAAATACATTCTAACTTCAATCGCTAATACATCGAGTTATATAAAAATAAAAAAATTTCGCATAACGATCGAAGTTGCATCGTAAAATGCAAAGTAAGATTACTACCTTTTACAGAAAAAAAAACGGGACTAGAAGAAGGAGACAAAGAGAGAGAGAGAGAGAGAGAGAGAGAGAGAGAGAGAGAGAGAGAGAGAGAGAGAGATAAAGAGAGAGATAAAGAGAAAGAGAGAGATAGAGGGAGAAAGATAGAGAGAATGAAAACTGAACCAGTGCTAACTATTTTACTTATTCAAGCTAATTTCAAGTTCGTTAATTAAATCAAGTCGAGAGTCAGTTCCCCTTCCACGTTTCCACCCCCTTCCCTCTCCCTTCCCCGAATACAAGACTCTCAACATATTGTATGCCCATAATAAACCGAATAATTATCATAGCAATCGTCGTAATTACATTATTTTAATAATGAAATTATTTTTATCTGGCAAAAAAGGGAAGAAAAAGGGGAAAAAGAAAAAAAAAAAAAAAAGAAAAAAGAACAATTCTTCTTCTCACAGAGAATAACTAAAGTTACGATATATTTTATTCTTGATTCTCTAAGTTAATCGATAGTTCAAGAACGATTGAAACAATATTGAAATCGTTCGAAACTCTTTAGAGTCATTAACGAACTCGAACTTTTAATCATATCCAACGAAGACTCTCTGAAATCAGTTTTCGTTCGTTGATGGTTTTGACCGGTGGTTATGTATTGGTAATGAACGTGATATAATCATCGGTTCCATGAATAACTCTCGATTCATAATTCCCAAGGAAAAGTGCCCATTTATATTCCTCTCTTTCTCACTTTACTTCTCGCCCACCCATCTCTACTTTCTGTTCCCGTCTCAACACATCAGCACCTTTACGAGCGCAACGGTTATCCTCGCCTATTGTTTGACGAGAAGCGAAGCAACAATGGAGGCGGACGCCGTCGAGTATTTATCGTCGTCGATTTTCCGTCTCTGAAGGAGGCCGCTTTGCACCTACTCGAGAGAAGGATAGAAAGAGAAGAGAAGAGAAGAGAAGAGAAGAGAAGAGAAGAGAAGAGAAGAGAAGAGAAGAGAAGAGAAGAGAGACTCGTGTAGAATCTCTACCCTCCTCTTTCGCAAATCCTCATGGGCGTAAGGAAAAAAGAAGAAGAGAGTAAGAGGGAAAAGAGAGAGAAAGAGAGAGAAAGAGGGGAGAGATAGGAGTGAGAAAAAAGAAGAAAGAAAGAGAATAAGAATGAGAATGAGAATGAGAATGAGAATAAGAGACATAGATAGAGATAAAGATAAAGCACGAGAGAGAGAGAGAGAGAGAGAGAGAGAGAAAGAGAGGCGGGACAAAAAAGTTGAAAGAAAGGCTATGCTTGCGGCAAGCGAGAAGAAAGAATAAGTAAAAGCTGAGCCAAAAGAAAGAAAAAGATAAAGAGATATAAAGACGAAAAAGAAGAGAGAGAGAGAGAGAGAGAGAGAAAGAAGAAAAGGGAGATAAAAAGAATAGGAGGAAGAAAGAAAATACGATACTCTGGGCCTTTATAAACCAACGACGTCCACATTACCTCTTCACCGTCGGCAAGCTTATAACAAATCCTATCGCTCGTTTCTCTGCACTTACATCCGTCACGTTTTTTCTTTTTTACACTTTTTCCTCTTTTTTTCTTTCTTTTCTTTTTTTCGTTCTGTTTTTCTCTTTCTTTTTCTTCTTCTTCTTATTCATTTTCCTCTCTTTTATATCTTCGTATTTTTTCACCTTCTCTCTCTCTCTCTCTCTCTCTTTCTATCGAAGAAAAGGATCGTCATCATTCTTTCGTAGATTTAATCATTTTTAATGTTTTTATATACCTTTTTTTACGCTCGTACGCTCTAACGTTTAATCGATTTTTATCTTTCGTCTAGATTATACAATTTCTGTTATAGATAAGTATCACAAAAAAAAGTAGAAATTAAGACAGAGAGAGAGAGAGAGAGAGAGAGAGAGAGAGAAAGGGAGAAAGAGAGAGATCACATTATACACGATACTTTCGTTATTTTTATCTTTAGTAAAATCGCGTTATAAGTTGCGATAAAAGTTCAAAAATGTTTGATACCTTCCTTTCGTAGCTCTTCTGAGTTACGACTCTTTTGCGGTTTTGCGTTCTTAGTCGTCGTTTTACCACCGACCGATTTTCGCTAACGTTAATAATCCTTGAACTTAGACCAAGATCCCGAAGAATGGATAAAGTTTTGAAGCTTCCGGTGTCATCAATTCCTATGGGATAAATTCAAGTTGTTCGAAAACCCGAACCGACGTATATGGCTCTGTGTGTTACGTAGATGTACGTAAGTACTTATTCCTTCGAGGAACCAATTCACGAAGAACGTCGCAAACGTGTATATACCCATAACAATTTCATAGTTCAAATTTAATGATAGAAATTGAAGAATTAACAATGTGAATAGGAATTAAAACTTAATCCTTTTCCTTTCTTTTTCCTATCTTTTTCCTCTTATATTTCCTTTTCTTTTCTTGTATTTACACTTCAACATTATTCTTTCGCTAACAAAAATATGAACTATGCAATATTCCTACACCCGAAATTATTCCAACGAAAATCTGACATTTTTTATAATAGAAAAAAGAAACAAAAAAAAGAAAAAAAAAAAAAAGAAAAAAAAAGAAAGAAAGAAAAAAGAAAAAAAAATAAAGAAAGAAAGAAAGAGAAAAATTTATTGTACAACATCAATCGCCAAGAAAAAAAATGTCAACTAACGTTCGACGTAAGAAATCTTTCGAAAGATCATAGTATTGATATCGTGTGAACGATATATAATATCATTTGAAATAATTTATCGATCAGATTTTGAAAATTATGAATTGAATCAGGCAAAAGAAAAAAACAAAAAAAAGAAAAAAAAAAAAGAAAAGGAAAAAAAACAGAAAAAAGAGAAAGAAAAAGGATAGAAATGATCCTTCGTCGTATATCTATGACTGTGTATATTTATGACTTAAAGATTTAAGGATTTCCTTGAAACAAATCCACTACTGTGTATATATGTAGTATCCAGCAATTACACGAAAAGAAAAAACGTATGAATTCGATATTGGAATAAGGATAAGATAGACACTAGAATATATTCGTAGTCGATTGATATTCCCAGAAACGATCTTCGATCTGATCTCTATCAAGAGTCGACCATAACGTAGACCGTACAAATCCAATCGCTCGTTTCTATAGTTAACGTCCCTCTTTTCCTTCCTTCCTTCCTTCCTTCCTTCCTTCCTTCCTTCCTTCCTTCCTTCCTTCCTTCCTTCCTTCCTTCCTTCCTTCCTCTTTCCTCTTTCCTCTTTCCCTCATCGCTCGTCCTAACCATTTTACTTTCTCTTCACGGAATTCTACTATCGTTACTTTAATCTCACTGCCACTTGCTTCCTTCCCTAGGAACAACGATTCGTTATAACCGATTTAAAAATATTTTATCCTATCAACGATCTTTCTCTTTCTCTCTTTTTCCATTCATTCGCCATATTAGAAATATTTTTAAATATAACTAAGAATTAATTCCTTTTTTCTATTCGTTTTTTATTTATTTATTTCTTTTTCTTTCTTTGTTTTTTTCTTTTTTTTTTTTTTTTTAGATCTCTCAGATCTAAATCGTAATGATTTTTATGTAAGAGAACGAAATTTCAAACGAACGAATTTTCAATATTTCTGATCTAATTATTTCTGACAAATAAAGTCTTTAAATAATTGCGCGTTGTATTCGATCTTTTCTTTTTTTTTTCTTTTTTTTTTTTTTTTTTTTTCATATCGTATCTATTACGATATTATCGGATCAAGTGGTATTCCTTTCACATTTCATTTTGTTCTTTCATTCCAAAATGCCAACTGGTAACGAACGAGCTGGTTATCATTTCGTCAGAAAAATTAGCAGTATCCTATTTCTCTTTCTCTCTCTGTCTCTCTCTCTCTCTCTCTCTCTCCCTCTCTCTCTCTCCTTTTCTTTTTCTAGGTCTAGGCGTACAAATGGGAAACTTTACACCGACTGAACTTATCGCTTTAATGCCGTAAATCAAGCGGGATCAACGAAGCGGCCTGCTAACGATATCTCCTCCGCTTACGTAAATCCGAAAGCTTTTACTAACGAAAATATGTGTCGAAATGATGGCCCGAAAAGCTTTCATCCCCGTTACTTCCAATTCGTCTATTTCTTTCTGATGAAACCAGGACAAAGTCATTTACGATTACGAGCTATAATTTCACTTGACAATATTTTCAATTGTCAATACATTTATATATATGTACATATTATTGACAAGCATTTATATTATATATATATATATTATTATTATTATTTAGCGAAAGGTTGCTAAAATTGGACCATTGCCTATATAAAGATATGAATAAAGCAAAGAAAAAAATGGTCCAATACAGGCAACCTTCCATGTGTATGTATGTATGTATGTGTGTGTGTGTATTTGTACACATATAATAAATGAAATTATACAAATACACATATAATATAATAAATTAAAAAGACAAATGATTCATCCGTAATATTATATGTGTATGTATGTATATATGTATGTATGTTTGTATGTGTGTGTGTATGTGTACACATATAATAAATAAAATTATACAAATACACATATAATATAATAAATTAAAAAGACAAATGATTCATCCGTAGTATCTAATTGTTACTTTTTTTACTATCCATTTCGATCGTATAAATCGTACGTGTATAATTAAAAATAGAAAAAAAGAAAAAATAAATAAATAAAACATTAGAGATGTTGACATTACGATTAAAGAATACTAATCAATCGGAATAAATACGTCGTTGTCCTAATACGTAATCAATGATATTACATGAGATTTCTAAATTCTTTTATACATATAAAGCAAGACTGAAACCTTCGTGCCTAAGTGAATTTTCTCAAGGATTCTCATCGACGTGCCCTACAGTCGTGATACTTTGAATCGTCCGGAGGCAGGGCACGTCTCCGAATTGCCGAGAAACGTGCTTCTCTTACGATCCAATTGAAGCTCGTAAACCTTACGAAAGACGAGACATTCGAAAATCCATAAAGTCGTGATTTCGGTATTACGCGGTTTTCAAAGTCATCTTATGATGAAAAAAAAAAAAGAAAGAAAGAAAGAAAGAAAGAAATCGAATCGTTTCGTCAAGCTGTCGAAAATTTTTCTGCGATTTAAGAAGATTGATTCAATTATCGTTATAGGACGAACGTCTTAAGCGGCAAATCTTTTTCTTTTTCTTTCTTTCTTTCTTTCTTTCTTTCTTTCTTTCTTTCTTTCTTTCTTTCTTTCTTTCTTTATTGGTGTAAAATCTGAGCTAAGGAAAAAAAAGAAGAGAAAGGAAAAGAAAAAAGAAAAGAAAAAAAAAAAATAAAATAAAATAAGAACGTCCCTAAAAATCAACGGGACGTGAGAGATCATGCTCGAAGTTCGACTTCCATATCTTTTCCTTTATCAAAATCTCTAGACGTCCATTTCGCGTTAAACTCGACGCGCGAAATTTCCATCCCAACGAGCTAGCTGTAAAACGCAAGGAGTGCATAATTTCCGTACCGATATCGTCGTAACTTTAACTCTCAAGCACGAGAGGACTTGGCAGGAATACAAAACCTCTTCTGAATTGTTCTCTCTCTCTCTCTCTCCCCCCTCTTTCTTTCTTTCTCCCTTTCGTTACGAACGAAGAGAATGTTTAACTGATCGGGCGTGAAAATTTCAAAAATGGAGTAACGTTAAAAAAATATGAATTCAGTGAACCTCTTTACTACTGTGTAAGCTCTAATGTGTCCTCTCGACTAAAGTTCAAATGGACTCAAATATTTGGCGCGAGCTTACATACTAGAAAAAAAGAGAGAAAGAGAAAGAGAGAGAGAGAGAGAAAAGGAAGGAGAGAGAGAAAGAGAGAAAAGGAAGGAGAGAGAGAAAGAGAGAAGGAAAGAGAAAAACAGAAAGAGAGAGGGGGGAGAGGGTGAGAGAGAAAAAGAGAATAATGAAGAAGAAGAAGAAGAAACCAGGCGCCTGGATATTTGAGTCACTGCCAAGCCAATTCTTACTCGCAAAGTGTTTTACGTTACGTTCGTTCCACAGTAGCCATGGATTTTTGTCGGCTTTGAATTCGAAAAACGATTCGTAAAAGGACAATAACGTTAAATAGTTATCTAAAAGGATAAAAGTTGAATCTATCGAGATAACAGTTGATACTGATTGACAAGAAAAAAAGAAAAAAATGAATTCTTGATGATTACGTTGACTCAACGTATATAGTTACGATATATGATAATTGAACGAAAATGATAACAATTTGCCATACTATATTTTAATGAAGACGAAGTTTAATCTAAAATATTGTATTTGATATATCAAATTATAAAATATGTAAATTTTTCATCATAGAAAATTATCATTTTCATTTTCGCCAACCTATTTTTTACGATCGTCCTCCAATAATCTTCAACATTTCTAACGAAAGAATAGTTTCCAAGTTTGAATTTACGATGCTGATGGATCGGTTAACTTTTCAGGATTAGAAAGAGTAACGAGTTGAAAGAGGACGAGCGATTAAAATAGTCTACCGTATTCAAAGAAGAGGACGAAACTATTCGAAACTTTTGAAAACTTTATACCGAGTAAAAGCCAGTCTAGGCTTTACAATGTATATGATCTTATCGAGGTTATCGAGTATAGTAGATCGTTTTATTCTCTTGGGTGATGCTCGTATTCAAGAGAGAGAAAAAGAGAGAAAAAAGACATCGTAAAATAAAAATTCAAATCAATCTAGGCAGAATCATCGAGTGAATAAAAGAGAGAGAGAGAGAGAGAGAGAGAGAGAGAGAGAGAGAGAAAAAGATATGTGTATGTATATCTTATATTAATCTTTACACAAATAAGCTGATTATGTTTATTCTGTTAGCTAATGAACGAAAAAAAATGTGACAAAACGAAGAGAGTAAAAGAAATAAAAACAAAAAGGGACAATAAAAGAGAAACAATAAAAAAAAAAATAAGAAAACAAAAGAAAAAGAAAGAAGAAGAAGAAGAAGAAAACGAAGGAAAGAAAGAAAGGAGAAAAAGTTCACAAAGAGAAGACAGTCAGTCCTTTTCAACCCTTTTATTTCGGCAAAACAGCAGTCCATCGTTCTATTCCGCACAAACGAGTCATATCCACGAACTCTGACTGAACTTTGACTCCCTGCCAATTCGATTTTTACTCGCGGACGATGATTCGAGTGGGAATGCCGTAGAACGGAAAGCGAAATTCGTGACGGCTATCCACGGATGAGATAAGCTCAAAGAAATACCTTCTCTCGTTTTCTACCATAAAGGAAAGGGGAAGGGTAAAGTTCGAGTGAAAGGTGCAAGAAGATATTACTACGACGCCTTCAAGAAATGAGTAGATCGATGAATTCCTCGATGATACGCTCTAAGGATTTTGAGATATCGAGAACTACCACTACCACTACTACTATTACTATTACTACTACTACTACTACTATTACTACTACTACTACTACCAACTACCACTCCTAACCATCATCACTAATACCACCACTACTATTACCTAACCATCCTTCCTTCCCATAGCTTTATCCTCTCTCAGACAGCCTCTCGAAGTCCCGTTCGATTCTTACCTTTTCCCTTTTTCTTTTTTTTTCCCTTTCCCCCTCCCTCCACTTATGTACTTCCCCCTCTTCACTCGACATCTTTGCTCTCTAAAAGAACGATGCTCTTTGGATACGTGAACGTCTCTCTACGGTACCACTATATACGCGTTCGAAATGAAATTTCATTCAGTGAGAAGAAGAATGAAAGTAACAAGAATAAAAAAAAAAAAGAGAGAGAGAGAGAGAAATAAAAGAAAAAAGAATAAGAATAATGAAAATAAGTGAATAAAAATTATAAAAGGTAAGGAAAAGAAAAAAGGGAGAAAAAGAAGAAAGAAAAACTAAACAGCATTTGCTCATATACGTTTCTATTTATTTCGTTACTCGTGACAGATATACGATCAACAACTTTACGATGAAAGATTATTTACGATCGCTCGTAAACATACACAAAGGTTATTTACCTGCTTTGCATAATATTACACCTTCTTCTTTGTAAACCTTGACTAAGGCTTCCTTACGATCCCTATCGTTCCTCCCTCCCACTTTTTTTTTCCTCTTTCTTTTCCATCTCTTTCTATATTTTTTAAACAAGCTTTTGTACTCTCTCGTAAGATCTCGAGTAATGAAAAAAAAAAGATAAAAAGAAAACGAAAAAAAAATAGAGAGAGAGAGAGAGAGAGAGAGAGAAAGAAAAAAGGAAGAAGAACACAAAGAACCAAAAGAAATCCATAACGATAGTATAAGTACTTAAAACGAGAAAATAGATTTTTCACGAATATCTTCCCCCCTAAAATCTATTTCCATTCAAGAAGAACAATCGTACTTTGATTTTTCAACCTTTTAAAAAATTCGTAAATAGAAGTGATCAAGCGACAAAGGAAAGTAAAGCTTGAGAATGAATGTTACCGTACGGTGGATTACGAAACATGCTTGGAAAGCGCAGTAGAGCGTAAAGCCGAGCAGTCAAAGTTTAATGCATCGGCCCACAGTTACCTCTGCTTTCTCTCTCTCACTCACTCTCTCTCTCTCTCTCTCTCTCTCTCTCTCTTGCTCTACTTTCTCTTTCTCTCTCTCTCTCGCTCTACTCTCTGTCATACTCTCTATCTTTCTCTTTATCATATAGACATATACGTTTCTCGAATAGCGTATTTGATGCGTTCGGTTGATCGCAAATTTGTACGCATGCGCAACCTCGGGTAACCTCGGCGTAACGCATGAAGGTTGTGTTTCATTCCCGTTTCATTTGCTATTCATAAGAGGCACGCGGCCTCAAGCCCTCGCAAATAGAAACAACTACTACTAGTACTACTACTACTACTACTACTACTACTATTACTACTACTACTGCTACTACTACTAACACAACTAACACTACTAGGCTACTACTAGGCCTCAAGTCTGTTTTGCAAGCTCTATTGCAAGCTCTTCCTCTCTCTCTCTCTTTCTCTCTCTCTTTCTCTCTCTCTCTCTCTCTCTCTCTCTCTCTCTCTCTCTCTCTCTCTCTCTCTCCCTCTTTCTCTTTGGTAGCCTACCAACAACCTCTCTACAGCTGTTCCTTCTTGTGATACCGAATCTTCTTCTTCCTCTCCTACTATGTAATACTACGCAGCTTAGATTCCTTATTCATCTACGGAGGTACAACACCTCCGTGGTATACTACTACGTTATTCTTGAAAATTTACCGCCCGAAGCATTTTACTTTCTTTGTCTTTGCCCAACCTCCGGAAACATTTTCCAGCGGGCTTCTTATCCACTATACCGCTTGAGGACGCTCAGGATTCTTTCCTTGCCTTGCCTTTCCTTTCCTTTCCTATCTACCTTCTTTCATTTCTTTCCTTTTATCATTTCTTTCCTTTCTTCATTCCTTCCTTCTTCGTTTCTTTTTTACTTTCATTTTACGTGGAAGCAGAGATTCGCAAGAGCTTCATCTTGAATTACTCTCCTACAACACAATAATCTCCACGATTTCCTGCTAGTTCTACAATTACGGATGATGATACGTTATAAAGGATATATCTCGACATATACGAGTGCAGTTACTATTGTTCAAATACCAAGTCAAAGTTATCTTCTCCCTATAGATATATAAGTATCTTAGATGGAACGAATAGATAAATGGGTATATTAAATTCTGTTTATATTAAGTTTAGATATGTTAAGCTCGGTTTAAATAAATATTACTAAATCTGTATATATATATATATATATATGTATAAGAAAAAACTCATCTCAATTTAGGAATTAAATTTATACATCAAACATCCGTAGTTACCTAATACAATGAATTCTAGAAGGGTATTTAATCGCCTGTTATTAAATTTCGCTGATATTCCAAGCTTACGTAGTAAACACTTGTTATTATCGTACTTTCATTAAACCTTATAGCCATAGTTGATAAAAGAAAGAAAATTATATTTCGAACATGGACAATGACTTGACATTTATAAATAAATGAGTTTCTTAATTGCAAATGGCTACATCGAGCTTATTAATTTTATTTTTTTAATCATTAATAAAGGCAGGAAAAAAAAAGAAACGTCACCTTTCTATTTTCTGTGTAAACTTTAATGTAAAGAAAATGAAAAAAGGAAAGGGAGACGGAAAGGGGCAGAGAGGAGGAAAAGAAGAAAAAAAGAGGGAAAAGGGAAAGAACTTCGTACACTTACGTTTTCTTTGTCTCGAACTAATTTCCTTGCGAGGCAGTAACAAAGGAGAAAGGGGGAAAAAAAATTGAAGAAAACAGAAACATCCCCGCATTTTTCGTGCTACAACAAATTTTCCAAGATCCACGCGTGCAACGACTTTCCTTAATTTTTCTCTTTTTTCTTTCCAAGAATTTTTTTTTTTTTTTATTACTCTCTTTTTCATTTAAAAAAAGAAAAAAAAGAAAAAGAAAAAAGAAAAAAGAGAAGGATAAAAAAGAGAAGAGAAAAGGAGAAAAGGATCGCAAAAGTATATGTGTGTATGTGTGTGTGTGCGTGTATGCATGTATGTGTGTATTGTAACAACGTAAAAAAAAATGTTAACACAAAATGTACCATTCATTTTTAAACCTCTAATCAAAAGGAAGTACACATAAATTTATGATAATTACAATCGTTTGAAATAAAAATAAAAATAATAATAATAATAATAATAATAATAATAATAATAATAATAATAATAATAATAATAATAATAATAATAGTAATAGTA